>NC_056736.1:258490556-258790556 GCF_019279795.1 Protopterus annectens | reverse complement strand
CCCATGGCATGTTGTGTGAAAGATGTCTCATTTATCAAAGTGTGTGAGCATGCCCAGTGTGAGCTTTCCATATGTTGAACTCTGCAGCCCATCACATTTGTGGATGAGTGTGACCTTCAACAAATATCTCCAGTTTATGGTTGTGTGTTCTGTGCCATGTTGTGTAGTTACTGTCCAAATGCTTTTGTGTGAACACAACAGGGATTATACTGTGCCTGCAGGTTTTGCATGGGATACTTTGCATACAATTGTCAACATCCGTTCATACTGACCTAACACTGTAGTACTGTATAGTGTAGTGGTTCAGTACTTTCACTGTGGTGGACAGTATCCTGGGCTTTAGTCCTATCACTGCTTTACATTTCCATAGTGTGCACAACAGCCTGGTTAGGGTCCAGTTGTGCACATCTGCACAAAGGCGGTGCCTCTACGGACCCTGGTAATTACCGCCCATAAGCTTAACAAGTCTAGTCTGCAAAGCTATGGAGAGGATCATAATGGAGCTCATAAACAAAGATATAGGGGACATGCAGACATTGGACCCGTCCCAGTTTGGCTTGGTCAAGGGCAGATCATGCCTTTTGAACTTGGTCGACTTCTTCAAAACAGTCACTAAGGCCATTGATGAGGGAAAGGCAGTCCATACAGCCTACCTTGACCTTGCAAAGGCTTTCGACACAAT
Organism: Protopterus annectens; assembly: GCF_019279795.1. Lineage (NCBI taxonomy): Eukaryota > Metazoa > Chordata > Ceratodontiformes > Protopteridae > Protopterus > Protopterus annectens. The sequence goes on along the minus strand of NC_056736.1, from coordinate 258,789,874 downwards.
ACCCCACTCGGGTATTGTAGAAAAACCTACCAACTTAAATGTAAACCCATATGTCACAAGATGGGTTGCAAACTGGCTTAAGGACAGGACCCACAGGGTTACAGTTGCTGGCACTATGTCAGACTCCAAGCCGGTCACAAGTGGTGTCCCACAGGGCTCAGTCCTTGGCCCCCTATTGTTCGTCATCTACTTCTCAGAAGTACAGGCCAACATGGGAGGACTTTGGCTGACAAAGTTTGCAGATGACTGCAAACTGGGCGCCATAGTGGACAGTGCATCAGACACGGATATCCTTCAGAAGGGACTCACGGAAACTGATAGCTGGTGCCAGAGCCATGGCCTGAAGTTAAATGCCAAAACATGTATAGTCATACCCTTCGGGAAAAGCAAGGTAACCCCAAGCTACCATATAGGTGGCAATCCTCTAAGCACAGAGGAGGTTATCATGGACCTGGGGACCCAGGTTGACAGTGGCCTTTCTTCTGACACTCACGTTGCTAAAGTAGCTAGAAAGACCTTCTACATTGCCCACCTGATCAGGAAGGGATTCACATCCAGATCTAGTGAGGTCATTGTTCCCCTGTACTCTTCACTTATCAGACCAATGATCGAGTACAATGCCCCATTCTGGATGTATCTCACCCGACATCTGCAGCAATTGGAGAGACCCCAAAAGTTCCCCACCAAAAGGATAAAGGGACTCCAACATCTGTCATATGCTGCCAGATTGAAGACACTCCAGCTCTATTCAGTCACATACCGTCTGCTCAGAGGTGACATGTGCCTGACATGCAAGGCCATGTCCAACCAGGAAGTAATGGACATGCTCCACCTCAAAATCGCCAAATCCACCAGAACCACTAGGGCAAGTGACTTAAACCTTAGCAGGGATATAAGTAGGACATGTTGGAGGGATAGATTTATCACTCAGAGACTCCCTATGCTGTGGAATACAATCCCGGTCCATGTGAGGCAGAGCACCTCGCTGGCTCTGTTCAAGAGGAATCTTGACCTGTGGATGGGAGATCATAGGTTTACCCTGGGATCGTCTCTGTGTCACTGCTGGACAGAGGCACAACAAACTAATGGGCACAGTATTGTTTCCATATAAGGGGTGGCGTACGCCACAAAACTCTGGGCTAGGCTTATAACTGCCTTAGGGCAGATAGCCTAGTATAAACCTATGAACCTATGAACCTATCTGACCATGTTGCATTATGTTCAGATATGAACTACTTACAACAGCCTCATCCAACATCAGTAGTGTATTCCACAACATAGGTGTACATTGGCAAACACTACCGATGTGCCCTAGGCCATTTCTAATGCTAGTCAGAGAGTGTGTTTGTCCTTGACACATTGTAAGTGTAGTTTGCCATGACATATGTCTTGTTTAGTATACTGTGCCTCTGTCTACCTGTGACATAACATTGATACCCAGGGTAAACCTACCATCTCCCATCCACTCATTAAGATTCCTGTTGAGGAGAATCAACGAGTGACTCTATGGATAACCTGTACTGGTAGTTTACTCATGCGTGGGGGTGGCTTCTGTGTTATGGATAATGCAGTACAGCTTGTCCTATGTATGTCAGTGCTGGGGTTCAGGTCCCTCATGTGCATAGCTCACTGCCATTCAGATTGTACAAGGTGCAGCATGTTCATTGATTCCAGCTTGGACATGGCTTTCTACATCAGGCACAGCTTGCGTCTGGGTGGCCAGCATGGCAGTGTGTGGAGTTGCACTCTGTTTAATCAGGCGACACATTACATGTGTTCAAGCTCTTTGATACTCCTGGTGAGGTACTGTTGTGGACTTTACAGTTGATGGAGGTGTCTGCTGAGGTACACCACACAGGGGCTGTTGTGGTCATTTCTAACGCTGATGAAGGATAACTGCAGAACCACAATGACCTCCCCTTATCTAGATGTCATAACCTTCATGATTAGGTTGGTATATGGATTGTTTCTGTTAACACTACAGCCACATGTTTGTCCAATGCAGGATATCTATCACCTTGTGTACCCAGGTCTGTCATTACATGTTAAGTATGTAATGGGTTAACACCTATGTGGTAATTGGTGGTCACTTACTGTATATCCACAGAGGTTGACTATACAGTTTTCTCCATTTAACATGCTGACATGGCTATGGCACGGTTGTCTGTTTCTATGTGGCCCTTTTGTGGGATGCTTGTGTCAGCTGGAGTGTCAGATATGTTAGGCGGTTTGTAGTCCTCTGCAAACATGTTCAGGCACAGTCCTTACATGTTGGCCTGTACCTATGGGGCATATATACCAGACGGGAAGGTCCCAGGACCAAGCTTTGTGGGATACCTGTTATATGTGGTTTGTAGTCTGACATGGCTGCAGCATGTCTGACCATGTCAGTTCTGTCGTTGGTCTGGTTTGCAACCCCTCTAGTGACATTGGGGTGTATATATAAGCTGGTGAGCATATCTATATTGAACACGTAGGGTATTGTATGGAAGGCTTTGCAAGGTCCAGCTACACTGTGTGGACCACATTGCCCTCATCAGTGACCTCAATTACTGTTTCAACTGAGTCACACATGTTTAGGGGCCGGGTCTGCACTTCATAAACCCACACTGGGTAGGGTCGGGTGTCAATAGATCCCCAATATCGTTATGTCTGCGGTACATGCTGATCCTTTCCATAGCTGTGCAGACCAAGCTTCTCAGGATTCTGTGGTGGTTGGTTTTAGTATCCATTCAGGCGACACCTTTCTTGAGAACAACCACTGTTGTTGTACACTGCTCTTTGGGTACATATCCTGTGGTAAGGCTGACATAATGTCAGGGAGGCAGCAGTCTGCTGGGAAAGATATTTGGCATTATGAGGGGGGGTTTGCACTGCACCTGTCAGGATGTATGTTGGCAATACGTGTGTGTGTTTGGTATGTTGTTTGTAATATTTGTGTGATCCAGAGCATATCCAGGAATTCACAACACGCTTCCTACCATCAGTTGCAGCAGCCTTGGGGTTATCCTTAGTGTCCTGTACAATTTGTATCATAATAGGTTCATAGGTTCATACTAGGCTATCCACCCTAGGGCATTTGTAAGCCTAGCCACAGTGTGTGTGGCTTTTGCCACCCTTGCTATGTGAATATTATGGCCATTTATGATTTACTTAGCTGTGCCTCTGTCTGGACATGACACAGTAAAGACCCCCAGTGTACATCTACAATTATCCATCCATTTTGCTAACTTCCTGTTGAAGAGTGTCAGTGAGGGGCTCTGCCTAACATGTAGTGGTATTCTGTTCCAGGGTGTGGAGAGACTCAGGGTTATGTATCTGTCCCTCCAGCACATCCTATTTGATTATGTGTTAAGGTTGACATCTCTGACTCACACAGCTCCGATGGCTTTGAGTTTTCTGGGGTGGAGCATGTCCATTACTTCTGTGTTGGACATGGACTTGTACAACAGACATACAATGCCTCTGTGTAGGCAGTATGTGACTGCATTCAGCTGTGGTGTCTACAGCCAGGCAGCATATGAGATATATTTGAGACCCTTTCTGACTCTTGCTGAGGTACCTTTGAGGTCTTTCTAACTGCTGCAGGTGCCAGGTAATGTACATCCCAAATGAGGCATTGTATTACAATATGGTCTGATAGGGGAACAGTATAGGGGCACAATGACCTTTGTTGACGTAGATGTGAATCCTTTCATGATACAGTGTCCAATATAGACAGTCTTCCTAGACAAATTGGCGATGTGACTGTCACATAACAGGTGACTGTCCACTTGTGTCACTAGGTCCCTGATTACTCCTTCCACACATAATGGTTTACCACCTATGTGGTAATTTGTGTGTACCTTGTTTTGTATTTGGTGGTACATTCATACTGTCCACTGTCTTCAGGACAGTGGGGTGGGGTTCCTGTGTGTGAGAGTGTGGTCTGTAGCATGCTACAGACTGTACAGCAGTCTTGCCTACAGTTAGTTGCACATGGGTGGACTGCAATGACATAAGCATTGTCAGTTAACTGGACGTATGGGTGTCTGTGCTGAATATGGATACTCACCCTCCTTTTATGTTTTGTTACAGGTTTTGTGGCCATAACACATGATATGTGGTATTACCTGGTAGTGCTGGTGTGCTGTCACGAGGCTTGCAGCAGGTTTCTATCACTGGACAGACATCAATGTTCTCCATACTGGGAGGGCCTCAGGAGCATGCATATTGAGGTTTACACATCTGGCATTGATCAGCATTACCCTTCTGTTTCTTTCCAGTTTTGTTTTCTATGGTGGTGGGTTGGTCTTTTCGGCCTTGCCTACGAAAGGATCTCTGTAGGTTGCAAAAGCCTTAGGCAATATCCAGACGCTCATGGGTAACAGGTGCAAGCCATCCCTGGGACAGCAGCATGTCTCACTATGGAGTCACCTATTACAACTGTATCAGGCATGTTGTTTCTCCTTCTGTCCTGTGACTGTTTGGCACACCAGCTTTGTGTACTATGTGTTACATGTGCTATGTCTGGAGGTTGTTTTATTGGGTGTCTGCTTTGGAGGCTTGTGTTGGTGTTGTGTGTTTGTAATTAGGGCCTCTGGGAATGTTTTTGTGTTTATGTGTTTGGTTTACAGTCGTTGTAGGTCTATGTGGGACTGGGTTTGTGGTGTATGTGGTTACCTTGTCCTCCTGACTAGTTTTGACAGTACTGATTTGGGGTGCTCAGGCTCGGTTTGGCTACCTGGTTGCGTCTATCACATACATTTGTATTTATTGGGGTGAGTTGTTGTTGTGTGTGTACTTGGGACAGGTGTCACATTGCCACTGGATTCACAGATTCTACTTGTTTTGCCTGGCCTTAGTGGATTGTATGTGTGGACACATTTTATTGCCATACTAGTGATCACTGATTACTTCACTTTTATGTTTGATCTATCATGTGGTAGCTTCCTCATTCTCTTCAATGGTTTAGTAATTGCTGGAGTCCAGCATGCCAGATGCCTGGGTGTATGGCATTGTGTCTTGTTGTTTGTGATTGCAGACTCCAAGCACTCTTGGCTGTGTTCATGGTATGCCTGTATAACATGTTCTGCAGTGTGTCCCATATTCTGGACCTGCACAGGGCTTTTCATGGATTCCACATTGGTTTGTAGGGGTGCAAGCTATGCTTTATACATGTGTTTCACTGTGGTAATCTGGCCAGGGACTGGGGTCGGGATGTGTAACTACAGTGTGATTACTCTATGGTCTGGTCTTACCAGTGAGGGATACACTTCTCATCTTGACATCCAGTACACATATTTCTGATTATCACATCCAGTATGCTTACCCCTCTTGTGGAAGTGTTACATTTTGCATGTCCATTTTGTTTGATGGATTCTGGGAAATTGTCTACACTTGTGTCAGTGCTAGTATAATACAAAGAGTATAGTGACAAACATCTCAAAAGCTGACTTCACACTTCTTCGGACTGAGATGGTATCCGTTAAGCCCACTGGGCCAGTGGAAACCACAACACACAATGGTGACTCCTTCACAGACGCTTTCACGGACATCTCCGAGAAAGCATGGACCATGCAATCACAAATAAAAACAAGACCCTCTCCACCAAGGGAAAGTGGCCTGTCTGGTGGACCCCAGCCATAAACAAACTGTATAACAGATGAAGGATACTAATGCAAGACAGAGCTACATCTCCTAAAGGGAAGGCAGCTGTGATCAGCACTAGTAAAAGCTACATTCTCTCATAAAGACATCCAAGGTCAACTTGGAGACATAAATCACCAAAGACAATGAAGATAACCACACTGCCTTCTTCAGTTATGTCAGAAACCTGGGTGGGAACCCTCAGATATGCTCAGAGTTGGTACACAACAACATATATTTCAGTGACCTGACAGATATTGGCAACATTCTGGCAGACAGGTTCAGTGCAATTTCCCCCTCCCTCACCCCCAAAAGAAGATAGTTATCACAGCTGAATGTAACCTCACTGTCATCTCGGATGTCCATGTGAGAGCCGCACTCAGCAAAGACAAGTACACAGCATCAATGGGACCTGATGGTATCCCCAGTTGCATGCTATGTGAACTCCAGAAGGAGCTAAACCCGTATATACAAATGCTATTTAACCTTAGCCTTGCTACAGGATATGTACCTGAACACTGGCGTACAGCAACAGTGGTCCCACTCCACAAAGGAGATGCCTCCACAGACCCTGGCAACTACCACCACACAAGCTTAACCAGCCTTGTCTGCAAAGCTATGGGAAGAGTCATTATGGAGCTCTTAAACAGAGACATTGGTGACCTACAGACCCTTGATCCCACCCAGTTCAGCTTTGTACAGGGCAGATCCTGCCTTTTGCACCTAGTTGACTAGTTTGAAACTGTCAGTAGGGCCATTGATGAGGGCTACGCGGTCCACACAGCCTACCTGCACTTGGCTAAGGCCTTTGACACAATACCCCACTCAGGCATCATAGACAAGCTCAACAGCTGAAATATAACACCATATGTCACAGGATAGGTTGCAAAATGGCTAAGAAACAGAACCCATAAAGTCGACATTGCAGGTGCCTTGTCAGATTCAAAGCCAGTCACAAGTGGTGTCCCACAAGGATCTGTCCTGGGACCCCTCTTATTTGGCATTTACTTTTCAGATGTGAAAGCAAACATAGGAGGGTTGTGGCTGACAAAGTTTGCAGATGACTGCAACCTAGGCACCATAGTGAATACATCAGCCGGCACACACATCCTACAGAATGCCGTCACAAAGACAGATAGCTGGTGCCGGAATCATGGCCTGAAACTGAATGCAACTGATGTGTAGTCATCCCCTTTGGGAGGAACAAAGTACCCACAAATCAATACATAGACAGCAACCCACTGAGCACAGAAAACAAATCAGACACCTGGGGACACATGTAGATAGTGACATCTCGTTTGACACCCATGTTGCCAAAGTGGTTAGAAAGACTTTCTATCTTGCCCACCTTATCATGAAGGGTTTTCCATCCAGATCAAAGGAGGTCATTGTACCACTATACTTCTCCCTTATCAGGCCCATGATTGCATACAAAGCCCCATTTGGTATGTACCTCACCCAGCACTTGCAACAGCTGGAGAGACCCCAAAAGTACCTTACCAAGAAGATCAGGGTCTACAACACATGTCATATGCTTCCAGACTAAAGGAAATCCAGCTTTATTCAGTGGCATACCGCATACTTACAGGTGACCTATGCCTGACATACAAGACCATGTCCAATCAGGATTTGGTGGACATGCTCCACTGCAAGCAATCCAAATCCACCAGAACCATGAGAGCTAAAGATTTGAACCTCAGCACATACATGTATAGGACATGCTGGAGGGACAGAGTCATAACTCAGAGGCTTCTCACACTCTAGCAGAGTATCCCAGTTCATGTTAGACAGAGTCCCTCACTGACTCTCTTCAAGAGAAATCTGGACAACTGGATGTGAGATTGTAGGTTTACCCCAGGGGTCCTCCCTGTGTCACTACTAGACAGAGGCACAGTAAAGTTATTCGATTACGTAAGGGGGTCATAATGTGTCACTACTAAGTCAGAGGCACAATATTCGTAATCTATTCTGTACACTTATTACCACTATAAGGGGTGGCAATAGCCACATCACTATGGCTAGGCTTATAAATGCACTAGGGCAGATAGCCTAGTAGTAAACTATGAAACTATGAAACTATGGTGTATGTGTAGGTATTGTCAGTCAAGCAATATAATGTGGTTTGGGGGGCTTGATATCTTCCTGTATTCCAACATTTTTGTCTATTCCTTCTAGCATGTCAAGGGATCAGTTGCTAGTGTCCTCTCCTGCTCAGCTGGTGAACCTGGGAATATTGAGGCAATGTTACAATTGCCTCATGTACACAGACAACCCTCTCCTTCTCCCACAAAACACAAATACATGCGAGAGATGCAACTATATAGCCAAACTGGAGGCTGAGCTCTCTCAACATAGGACTGGCAAGACCAGAGAGGAGGAGAAGGTAACCACACACACCACAAACCCAGTCTCACATAGCACTATCACAACTTCAAATCATACACATAAACACACAAAGACATACTCGGAGGCTCTGATCAGAAATCTACCAAAACAGCAGAGGCCACCAAAGCAGACACCCAAACAACTGCCTCCACAGGGCACAGCACATGCAACACATAGACCACAGAGTCAGTATGCCAAACAGTCACAGCCCTTAAGGCCAAACACAATGCCAGACACACTCGTCATAGGTGACTCCATAGTCAGACACACTGACATCCCGCTCACCAGATTGAGTAAGGAGAAGGTCACAGTAAGCTGCCTATCGGGCTGGAATCCACCACATAATGCAAGCACTCAGGTCACTCAACTGCAAGTACAAGTATGACTCAGTCATTGTCCATGCTGGTGTGAACGACCTGAGACGTACCTCCCTGGACTACATGAAAAGAGACATAGAGGAGCTCTCTGATTATGTAGCCCAGGCAGGTATGACCCTGACCTTGAGCAGTATCCTACCTTCACCAAGAATGATGCCACAATACAGAGACAAGATGATCAGCTGTAATAATTGGCTTAAACTATGGTGTCATTCAAAGGGGATCCAATGTCTGTCTGCCTGGGATGACATGCTGGACAAGCCACGCTGATTCGCAAGGGACGGCTTGCACCTGTCACCCCTGGGCTTCCGGATTTTGGCTAAGGCTCTTGCCACCCCATTGTGCCTTTTTTAGGCAAGGCTCAGATTCTAAACCTACCACCCTAGAACACAAAAAAGGGAAAAAACTAAGGGTAATGCTGCTCAATGCCAGAAGTCTCAACCTCAAGATGCACGCACTCGAAGCCCTTCTCAGTATGGAGAACATCGATGTCTGTGCTGTGACTGAAACCTGGTTCAAGGCTCCTGACAGCACCTCGGCACTATCAGGTGTTACCTCATATCATGCGTTCCGGCCCCAAAATCCAGACAACACCAAGAAAGGAGGGTGGGTGTCCATATTCATCAAGGACACCCTCACCTCAAGGTTGGTGGCAACGCACAATGCATCGGAGACCATCCAGGTGCAATTAACCATAGGCAAGACTGCTCTGCAGTTTGTAGCATGTTACAGGCCACCCTCTCAAACTCAGGAACCTCACACAGCTTTCCTGAAAACACTGGAGGGGATAAATGTATCTCCAAACACCATCATACTGGGTGATTTCAACTATCCAAATATAGACTGGGATCACTACTCAAGCCCCAACACTCTAGCCCAAAGGTTCCTAGAGTTCATAAACTCAAATGCCATGGAACAACTAGTCACCATCCCCACAAGAGGAGACAACATACTAGATCTCATCATCACGAACATGGGGTCACAATGTTCAACACCAGAAGTATACCCATAATTGGTGAGATCAGATCATAAACTAATCTCACTGGAAGTCCACATCCCGCCCCCACCCCAGATAAAAAAGACCACAGTGAAGAACTTCTCAAAAGCCGACTTCACACTTCTAAAGACTGGTGTGGTCTCTTTCAAGGCCCCAAGCCAGCGGAAACCATTACCCAAGCCGCTGAATCACTTACAAATGCCTTCTACCAGCACCTCCAGGACTGCATGGATCAGGCAATCCCAAACAAAACAAAGACTCTTTGTACCAAAGGCAAGCGTCCAGTCTGGTGGACCCCAGCCATAAACAAGCTCTACAACACAAGGAAGGAGCTACTACAAGATAGAGCAGAATCCGTAGAAGGGAAGACACCCCTGCTCATTATAAGTAAAAAACTGAGATCTCCCATAAAATCATCCAAGGCAAATTTTGAGAGAAAACTCGCTAAGGACTCAAAAGACAATCATAAGGCCTTTTTTAGCTATGTTAGAAACCTGGGAGGAAACTCCCAGATATGCTCAGAATTAGTTCAAAATGATGTAAAGATCACTGAACCTACAGACATTGCCAACATACTGGCTGACAGGTTCAGTGCAGATTCCCCCCCCAAAAGGAGAGATATCTATACCAGAGGATTGTAGCCCCCCAAACATCTCAAATGCTCAGGTGAGAACTGCTCTATCCAAGGCGAAAACACAGCATCCATGGGACCAGATGGTGTCCCCGGTTGTGTGCTCCACGAACTCAATGAGGAATTAAACCCGCAGTTAGGGCAGCTGTTTAATCTTAGCCTCACCTCAGGATACGTACCCAAGGAGTGGCGTACGGCAACGGTGGTCCCACTTCACAAAGGAGGTGCCTCCACCGACCCCAGAAACTACCGTCCCATCAGCTTGACAAGCCTGGTCTGCAAAGCTATGGAGAGGATCATAATGGAACTCATAAATGAAGACATAGGGGACTTGCAGACTTTGGATCCAACCCAGTTTGGCTTTGTCAAGGGCAGATCATGCCTTTTAAACTTGGTTGACTTTTTTGAAACAGTCACCAAGGCCATTGACGAGGGCAAGGCAGTCCACACAGCCTACCTTGACCTGGCAAAGGCTTTCGACACAATACCCCACTCGGGTATCATTGAAAAACTCACCAGCTTAAATGTAAACCCATATGTCACAAGATGGGTTGCAAACTGGCTAAGTGACAGAACCCACAGGGTCAGAGTTGCTGGCGCCATGTCACACTCCAAGCCTGTCACAAGTGGTGTCCCACAGGGCTCAGTCCTGGGCCCACTTTTGTTCGGCATCTACTTTTCAGAAGTACAAGCAAACACAGGAGGATTATGGCTGACAAAGTTTGCAGATGACTGCAAACTGGGAACCATAGTTGAAAACCCATCTGACACAGACATCCTTCAGAAGGGTCTCATAGAAATGGATAACTGCTGCCAGAGCCATGGCCTAAAGTTAAACGCTAAACAATGCATAGTCATACCCTTCGGGAAAAACAAGGTTACCCCTAGTTCCCATATAGGTGGCAATCCTCTAAGCACAGAAGAGGTTATCAGGGATCTGGGCACCCAGGTTGACAGTAACCTTTCGTTTGACACTCACGTTGCCAAAGTAGTTAGGAAGACCTTCTACATTGCCCACCTGATCATGCAGGGATTCACATCTAGATCAAGGGAGGTCATTGTTCCCCTGTACTCATCACTCATCAGACCAATGATTGAGTACAATGCCCCATTCGGAATGTATCTGACCCGACACCTGCAGCAATTGGAAAGGCCCCAAAAATTCCTCACCAGAAGGATAAAGGGTCTCAAAAATATGTCTTATGCTGCCCGACTGAAGGAACTCCAGCTCTATTCAGTCGCTTACCGTCTGCTCAGAGGTGACCTGTGCCTGACATACAAGGCCATGTCCAACCCGGAATTAATGAACATGCTTCACCTCAGAACCTCTAAATCCATCAGAACTACAAGGGCAAGAGACTTAAACCTCAACACGGCTATTAATAGGACGTGCTGGAGGGACAGATTCATCACCCAGAGACTCCCTATGCTGTGGAACAACATCCTGGTACATGTGAGGCTGAGCACCTCGCTGGCTTTGTTCAAGAGAAATCTTGACCAATGGATGGGAGATCGCAGGTATACCCCAGGGATAACCTCAGTGTCACTGCTTGACAGAGGCACAGCAAAATAATGGGCATATTATCCTTCAAACTGAAGGGGTGGCGGAAGCCACAAAACTCTGGGCTAGGCTTATAAATGCCCTAGGGCAGATAGCCTAGTATGAACCTATGAACCTATGAACATAGGCCTGGTGCAGTTCCTGCTATTAGGACAGTGGTCTGCAGCAAGCTATATAGTAGTAGGCAGTTTTAGCCATTGGTATTTGACCATGGCTAATCCATGTTGCTTCTTGTTGTGGTACCAACATGGGGTGTGGTTATCCATGACATTTATTGCTAGTCACCCTCGTTTTGTAGCTTGTTCCATGTTTTTGCACATGTACATCACTGTATGAGGTGTGACCTGGTAGTGTTAGGGTGCTGATGTGGGCTTTGACCCAGTTTTCTATTACAGCACTGATATCTACATTCTCTATACTGTGTGCATTTACACTGCACGCATCTTGCTGTTTATACTTCTGGCATTGGGTAGCATTACATCTAGGTTCCTATCCCTTGTGGTACCTATGAAGGTGGGTTTGTGTTTTTGTGGTTTATGATTGGTGAGGGTGGATGTTAGTCAGGGTCCTCAGGTGTGCATATGGTACATGGTGTTACATTACTTAACACATGGCATTCATGCCTCAGGTGGTGCTGCAGGGCTGCCTCTGTCGGATGCACATACTACACTCCCTGTAAATGTTTGGAAGCAGGTTGTGTCATGTTAGGCATCCCTGTTACTATATGAGTGAGTCAGAGCGGGTATCAGTCCCAGTGTTCCTACTGACCAAGTGTATGTGCTAATAGTTGCCTCTTTGCCAAGGCCAGGGCATACTGGGCACGCCTCCTTCTGCCTACTGGGGCAAGGTCAGGTTGTTCCTCCTCCGAGTCACCCTCTGCCTGTGGTGGCCTTGGCAATGGTGGGGTATGTTTGGCCCAGCCCTATGCTGGTCCTGCTGCAGCTGTTTCCGCAGGATCATATTATGTAGCATAGCACATATCATGATCATTTGGGTACATGTAGTTGGTGTGTACTGCAAGGCTCCACCAGATGTGTCCAGACACCGGAACCGTGACTTGAGCAGCCCAAACACACGCTCTATGACATTACGTGTTTGTGCGTGTGCCTCATTATGGCGTTCCTGTTCAGGTGTGTGTGCATTTCTGATGGGTGTCATCAGCCACGGCTCAAGTGCATAACCTGCATCCCCACTAGGTGTCCGTGTGGGAAGTCCCCACTGGCAAATGATTGGTACAGCTGCATCAGATGCCAGATGTGGGAATCGTGGTAGCTCCCAGGGCAGCCAGCACACACATTCATTATTATGCCCTGGGCATCACACACGACCTGGCAGTTGATGGAGGGGAATCCCTTGCGGTTAATGTAGGCTCTACCCCGCTCACCGGCTGGTGCTTTGATGCATATGTGCGTGCAGTCTATTGCACCCAGTACCTCAGGGTATCCCGCTATTTGCTGGAAGAGACGCATATTGCTGGCCAATACCTCACGGGCATTGGGGAAATATACATGATCACCGACATGTGCTGACATGGCATCCAGGAACTGGTGCAGTACCCTGGAGGCTGATGCCTGTGATATCCCCATCATATCACCAGTTGGTCTCTGGAAGGTACCTGTTGCTAGTATTCTTAGGCCAACACATACCTTGGTTTCCACTGGGATGGGTTCCCTCTGTTGGTTCTGTGTGTGAGGCGTGGCCTGCACAGCTCAACAATTTGCTGCAGAAGGTCTCTGTCCACTCTGTAGCGCTCTACTATCTCCAGCTCATGTAACCCATGGTAGGTGACCCTGGGCCTGTATACTCTTCTCCTTCTCCTCACTCTGGGTTGTCTGTCAGCATCTGCATTGTCACCACCCTCAGCAATTCGCCTATGCCTGATTATAACAGCTATGGCAGCCCCTAGCATTTCTGCTCTGAGTTCAGCTTTTTTCAGTTTTCAATTCTGATAGTTTACTTTCTTGCAGTATCTCTTGTGAGAAACACCCTGCACTGCTGTTTGCAGTGTTTTAAGTGCTGGGTTGGGCTTCTAGTCTGCCTGTGTAATTGCCTGCTTCCAATTGTTCGCACCAATTAACTTCAGCAGTCTCCTCTAGCAGCTTCCCTGTATTCTGGTTGTTTCCTTTTTCCTCTCTGTTTCCTGAGGGGGAGCAATGTGCACACCAGCTTAAGCACGCTCACAGTTACTTACACGCGCGCACACATCCTTACACGGTGTTAAACGCGCACACACATCCTTACACAGTGTGAACTTAGCTGATTCATGTTAAAACGCGCGCACACAGCCTTACACACGTGCACGCCCGTGCAAACCGTTGTAAACGGTTTGCAACACGCTCCCACATGTTGAACCTGCCTTACACGCGCGCGCATGCACGTATATCAAGAAAGTTTGAGTGTAGGGATAGTGTGCACCCTCTATTTCTTGACTTTCCTAGTGTTCTGTTGGGACACACCCCTCTCCTTGATGTCTGTCTGTCATCTGTCACGTTACACTGCCCTCCAATGTGATACACTTATTTCTATCATTCCCCCCCGTGATGTCACCTACCTCTTACTCTATTCCTCCCCCTTCTATAACTCTTACACTACTCAGAAAGTGCTCATTACCTATGTGGCAGTGTGATTCAGTATTGTAACCCTCATTTACATAGGATTGCCTAGTAATGCTTAGTTACATGTCTTACACGGAGCTTCCCCCCCTTGACAACCACTACACGGAGGCCATATTGTTTTTGGTCTGCTAGTCCCTGCATTGTCATTCCATGTAATACATTAAACCCACAATTGTGGGCTTAAAAGCTTCGGTTTTCAGTTTTAAGCAGCGCACCCCGTTTGCGCGGGTGTGCGCTGCAGTTACACATGTAAATCCCACGAAAAAAAAAAGTTATTTTTTATAGTTTTGCAACACTTTTTAATGCCAATGGCCACATATTTGGCCATTGGCATGCTAAATGAAACATATGCACCCTTTATTTGGAGCTGACATAGCTCCGTTGTCAATTTTGCAGAAATGTACTCAGTTGTCAGCTGAGTACATTTCTGCAGCTAACACGTCCGTTACACGGACTGGTTTAGGCTTCTTGGATCGCTCAAATACCTCATTTGCATATCTTTCAGCTGCAAATGAGGTATTGAGCATTTCCACGCCCAGTCCGTGTAAGAGACGTGTTAGCTGTCTCTTACACGGAGGTTTGGGCTGTTCCTGGATCGGGAGGCTTACACGGAGGCTTACACTACTCTTGAACTCCGTGTAAGCCTTCCTGAATCCTGCCCATACTCCTTCATCCTCTTCCTTTTGATACTATTACTAAATTACCCACATAAAACAGGGATTCTGGGAATTCACTTTTGACTTATAATCTATCTAAGCTGTTCTTAATAATATTGTTCATACACTCAGTATATAAAAAGAACTCAGAGGACAGCCCTGTTTGATCCATCTACTAATTTTACATTCTCCACCCAAGACACATTCACCTTAGACTTAATCACCAAAGTATGATATGTTTCTACTATCCAATATATTAATAATATTGCTTACACCTACATCTATTAATGTTTTAATTATCTCCCCACACTCAACTCTTTCAAAAGCCTTTTCTAAATTTATGTAAGAATTTCAAATGGATTTCCTCCTGTTCTACTGCTCTCATATATATTTTTCTAACACAAAACAAAATTGTGTTATATCTGTATTCCCAGCACCTCCTGCCTGTCTTTTAAAACTTTCATAATTCTTTTACAACCTCTTTGCTAATATAGTTGAATATGTAATATCCCTCCAGTTTGTCATATCATTGCTATCACCTTTATTCCACATAAACTTACTAATTCCTAAATACAAAGTTCATTTCCTTGTTTTAACTTCATTCAGCTATTCAACACCTCACAAAACTTTTCTTTCAGTATTTTTTGTGACAATCATACCCCAGCCAATTTCCTTCTAGTGTTTACTCCATATCAATATCCCTCAGTATTTTGTTCAGCTCCACTACTTTAATTTTTCCTCTGCCTCATACCCTTTTTGGCTCCCAATTCCTCCAATATATTCCACTTCTACCTTTCAGATTATGACAGTTTAGCATAATATTTTATTCTCTTAATGCCTCATCTTCCTTTTTTTTTAGTTTACCCATGTGCTTATTTTTTTCTTTTAATAACAGAGACACGTGCTCCTATTTTCTAAAAATGCCAAATGCTTGTTATCAGTACACCTCAAGCATATTCTTCATTATTCTGTTACCTAGCTGAATATCTCTTTTATACATTTAACTTGCTCTTCCCTTTGCTTAATATTATTCCATCTTTTAATCACCCAAGACTGTTCTCTTGTTTTTACCTTATATAAACTCCATCACACTAACCAACTTTTATAAAATGTCTTTTTTGTATAGTGAGCCCTCAAGTAAACCATAAACTTATCCTGAAAAAATATATCATTACTGAGATTAAACAACCATTTACCTATTTTAAACTCGTCCTTCCTTATTTTCGATAGCAAAAATTGTAATATGAAAATCCATTCTTTTTCATAGCTTCCCTACATTTGCTTGAAGTGAAATTGCTGAACATCAGTACTGTGTAAAAAAGACTAAATGCATAACACCAAACACTGTTTCCCATAGGAAATCACAGCAGTGTAATTTCTAGGTGTGCACAGGCAGTGACTCACTCATTTTGGGAGATATTTTCCTTCTTCTGATTGGTGCAAAGGTGGAGTTGGTGTATGTAAGTTTGGGCGTGACTTCTCCCCTTACAAAAAAACAAAATATTTTTTTTGTGCTGTATTTCTGGCATTTTTTCATATTTTTGGCTTGTCAGCTTTCAGGATGTCAGCATTTCATAGTAGGATCCTTTTCCACATATACAGAATCAAATTATTTAGCACTATTTCCTTTAAAAATGTACAACCTTTATCACCATTTCTAAATATTTTCACACCTTTCTTAAACTTGTATCACAGTTAAAATTATCCACATAAATTGTTCTCATTTCTGAATTTCTGAAACTTTTCAGTTATTTTTTCAGACTAGGTGGCACAGAAATATTATAAAACTTATTTTAATTCCTGTCTTGATATACTATGAGATCACACTATTTACACAGATATCCCAAATTACTATATTAACTCCTTAACTACACAAGGACATTACCTCAGAACACTCATCTTTATCAAATGAGTATAACCATTCTCCCGCATCAGTCATCTTCAATCTGTATCTTTATTTCTTTAATAATAAACATAAAGTCTTGTATATCAACCGCTTTTTTATTTACTTATGATACACCTGCCTGTCTTACTTTCCTTTTATTTTATGTCATTCACATTAACAAGTGACACATTCATCCCCACTTACCCATTTTCTTACTAGTTTTCTAACATCAATGCTTAGTTTGGTAGGTGATTTCCAGTTACACTGATAAATGGCTAGGGAACACAAAGCTGTTAGAATGTGTAGAAAAAGAAACAAGAAACTAAACTTGAAATAAAAGAGGTACAGCATGAAATGCAAATTAATACAGGAGGTTTGAAGGAGAGTACAAGGATAAGTGAATATAACAGATGAAGAGTATTACAGAATATTCTAGAATATTCTGCATTTGAGAAAGTAATTTCCTGAACAGGGTGACAATAAATCCAAAATAGAGAAAAGAGTTAGTAAAAAAAGACTAAGAACAAACTAAGAATGTGCTTATTACATATGGCATATCACATGTCGTGGCTTCTTTCCCATGCAGTGTACAAAATCTTTTCTTAAGTGTTTAGCAGAATATCTCAAATGTTTGCATATTAATCATCTTAGATGTTTCTGCCTGTATTTTAAATCAGTTCTCTCTGTTAGGGTATTATAATTGTTACTTAGATGCAAACACAATAACTACGTATGTATATATGTGTGTGTGTGTGTGTGTGTGTGTGTGTGTGTGTGTGTGTGTGTGTGTATACATACACATACATAATCAGCCTACATATTCCCATTCTGTATTTTGCATCCATATTATGAATGCATCTTAAATTTTTACATCAGCAATCATTTGACAGTGCCTAGACAATTTCATTGTAATGTTCTTCCTCACTGTCCAGCAAAATCTTTGAGTTAC
Organism: Protopterus annectens; assembly: GCF_019279795.1. Classification (NCBI taxonomy): domain Eukaryota; kingdom Metazoa; phylum Chordata; order Ceratodontiformes; family Protopteridae; genus Protopterus; species Protopterus annectens. The sequence continues at coordinate 258,772,190 of NC_056736.1, read as the reverse complement.
AATCTGAATCTTATCACTGAAATGTTTATTTTGTTCTTAAAGCATTCCAAAGTAAACAGTACAGCTTTCTCATTTTCAAAAGCAATGTCAGTGAATACTTCCTTTTACTTATAAACAATCACCCTTGTATGTGTATTCCTGTATTCCCAATCATTTAAATATGTACACAATACAAAATGTTTATCAGGTGTACCACATGGTAATGACATTTCTTAACCATTTTGGTGATTCTTCGAATTCCCACATAAAACAAACTTAGCAAAGGCTTGGGCAGCCTTCCATTCCTTCCTCTCTATCCTGGCCATCTTTATTAGATTCTTTATCATTAGAATTCTTCTGTTGCTCTCTATTTGTATTAGTATCCTTGTAGCATCTTTACTGCTCTACATCTCTCCATTACATCAGCCCAAACCTTAGCCATGCAGCTTGCAAGTCAGAAATGGTATCCAAGCATAACAGCTATGAAATACTGATGTCCTCCTTAAGATCACCACACATAATCTCCACAAGTGCTTCTTCCTTGACATTTATGTCACAGTCTCATCTCATCATTTCCAACTATAAAACTCATGTTCTAGTTCCAGCTTTGACATCATTCTGTGTAATGTCACAATCTCATCTCATCATTTCCAACTATAAAACTCATGTTCTAGTTCCAGCTTTATGACATCATTCTGTGTGAGCAATTGTTTAGTGCATACTGACAAAAAGTAGTAGGGGAATTATATTTTCTTATACAAACATTATTTCCTGTCAGCTGTTTATATTACACACACATGCATATGTAATATATATATATATATATATATATATATATATATATATATATGTGTGTGTGTGTGTGTGTGTATGTATATATGTATGTATCTCAGTCTACCAACTTACATCAAAAGATGCAAACTCTGATCAAAACATCGACCACAAAAGGTTGACAAGTTGACACACTTGTATGCATCCACCAAGCAGCAATCTCACCGCATGAAAAACATTAATAAAAAAAAAAAAAAAAGAATAAAATGTCATTTTTTTGCAGGGGGCAATCCCCCTGTACCCTCTATGTGGGGTGAGCATTTATATATATATATATGTTAACTCTGAGACCGCACAATGCCAGGGAAAGGGCATATTTTCCAAACCCAGGAACGTTGCAATCTTGCACACATTTTGATCTTCTGTGTAGTCAACCCAATTTTGCCATCTGCACAGATGTCAGCTAAACAGGGATTCAACAATATTCAGTTCCCCATATATATATATATATATATATATATATATATATATATATATATATATATATATATATATGGTTTCACTTCAGAATCTCAAATTCCTTAAAACTTGAAATTCATATGGTTGAGTTGAAATTCCGAACTGAAATTAAAAAAAAAAAAGTCAAACACATCACCCCCCACACCCCCTTACTTAAATATGCCAACTCTGAGATCGTGCTAGAGTAGGGAAAAGGGAAATCACCAGTTTCGTGCTGTATGCAGAAGCGCAGAATGGGAGATTTCTCGTTTCCTCACTATAGTGCGATCACGGAGCTGGTATATTTAAGTAGGGAAGGTGCATGGGGACTTGCCCTCCCTGCAAAAAACTTATATTCACCTAAATTAAAGTGTTTTTTTAACACTTTACAATTTCAAGTTTCTGAAAACTTGATCATATGGGGTCAACCATATGTGGTTCGAGTTTTCAGAAATTCGAAATTCTAAAGTGCTCCCATGGCTCCCATATATATATATATATATATATATATATATATATATATATATATATATATGTATACACACACACACACACACACACACACACACACACACACACACACACACACACACACACACACACACACACACACACACGTGTATAAAATTCAAACAGCATTTTCTGTTAAAAAAAGTCTGCTTTGCCTGCAGCAGTGGTGTAGTAAGATAAAACCTTGGCAGTCTGACTATATCACATGTGACACAAGTTTGACTAGCGATGTATGTCTTTGATAGTGCAAGCCAGTATGGCTGTGGTCAGCCTAGGGTGGGATGGTCGTTTCAACCTGTCTTGTGCTGCTGCTGCTATAATTACAGGGCCTTGATGCAGGGAGCTGATGCCAGGAAGACATGTGTGGCCACACAAGCTGGTAATAATATCCCTTGGCACATGTAATGGTGCAAACATGCATGGGCATAGAGGCACAGGGAGCCCTTACAGTCATGCAAGTGCTTACATCATCATCAAGGGTGAGGTTAGGCTATAAAAATTAAAAATGCTGACATTGCTGGGGATGCCACTAAGAGCACAAAGCACATTCATGACTGCTGAATGCCCCTCCTTGGACAATCAAACTTCTGATCAAGGAAAGGCTTGATGGTTGGCAGACACAGAGATGAAAGACATACAGAAATCTATTTCTGTTTCTGAGGTTCTGTTTTCAAAACCATGACAAAACACATTTACAAATAGGGCTAAAATGCAGTGATGAAAGTCACAGAAAATGGCACTTCTGGTACAGACTTTACCAAAATTTCACACAGATATAGAGATACACTGCAAAGGCCACAGTGGTAGATGTTGTAGATGTGTTAGAAACATTTAACATTTATCTCACATTACAAATTAAATAAGACGAAAGGCAGTATTACTAAATATGTTATGTGAAAAGTTATACAGGGAAAGTTATACATGAAATAAATGAACCAGATGTGTGCACACTAGCACAATGTAAGATACCAAAGTACTTCCATCTAAAGAAGAAGACACAGTTCAATATATACAAATTTAGAAATGCAGTTCAAGAAGCATGAATCATCAGAAGTATATTATACAAGGGTAATAGTGTGGAAGATATGTAATACCACTGATTACAATGCAGAATTACAAACACAAATAACACAGAAAAACACAAATAGAAACCTGCTAAATTAGGCATGTTCAGAAAAAATATCTGCTAGGGAAGCCTAAAAGCATAGAACAAAACAAAATTACAGAAGCAGGGTCATTTTGAAGTTATCTGCACATAGGTGAATGCCCAGTAAAATCTAGAACACATTCATTTTGTAAAATGCAAAATCATTTTGCTAAAGTATGCATCACCAAATATAAAACTAAACCCTGAAAAAGAGTGATTTGTAAGTATAGAAAGTTCAGAAAAGGCTATGTAAGAAATATAGATCTCTAAGGAAAAAATATGTAATTAATTTGCAGCACAGATTGTAGTGACAGTTCTGACTTGTACATCTACTTACAAAAAATAAGATAAGAGAAGGTGCTAGGGAGCTTAATGATTAAAAATGTTGGTAAATTCTGGGGCATCAGTAACACAGTGAACTATAATACCTCCAATAAACTGAGATTACACTCAGCTGTATTAAAACACACACACAAAAGATATTTGCTACAGTTCAAAGAAGGAACTTCCATTAAAATGCTCTTTGGAAAGTAGAGTAAAAAGGAACAGCAGACTGATAAATCTTCATGTGTTAATAGAAAAAAAATCTGAGCTAGCCTACAACATGCATACAAATAATGATAGTAATAAAACTAAAAATGATTTAAATTAGTGATAATTAAAGTTAGAGTTAACACTGAGCAATAACAGTGAACTTTCTGAAGCTAGGGCAAAGTATAAGATCATCAGGTCAGCCATCATGTAGATCATTCACTCACACAGATCCATAGCCATGAGCAGAGTTCTCTTCCACATGACACAGAATGCTGAAACAGAAAATATGGCACACAGGATGCAATTGAAAAGTGACAGGACCAGCACTTGGGCTCACCTTAAGTGACTCCACCATAGGCCAAAGTACCAAAACATGACAGAAGTTAACAGGGACATGTAAACTGAGTGACATCTTATACATAGCATGGAAAATATACTGTAATCTTTGAGCTTTGGTGTTAGAAATCATGCATAGTACTATGAGAGGAGGTGATTTGATGAATAGAACTGAATCCAATGAACAGAAATGGATTATATGGTTTCAGGCAGATAACCCCCCCCCCCAGCCTTAATAGTAAAGTGTCTTTAAAGCCGTTTCTCAAGGCTAAAGCTCTTAAGCACTGATTCTTAACTTTATTAATGTATGTTTTTATTTTTATTATTGTTATGGTGAACAGTGATTTTATCAACCATACATAATTATATTTCAGCAATGTGACACTTTTAGTAATATTTACTAATTTTGTATTTTATAAGCTTAGCAACAATCTGTTGTTGATATGCTACAGATGTTAGTATTATTCTTATTTATATCATTGCTATTTTAATGTGTCAATATTATACACTATGAGCAGGTTTTCCACTGTAATCCAGCATTATAGTGGTTAAGTATGTATTTAAATTATCAGCCTAGTTGATTGGCTCATTTGAATGTATAAAAGGAAGCATTTCAATGTCATTTCTCATTCTAGTCTGATGAAGTGGATGATATCCGTGAAAGCGCTTACTTGTTTTACCTTGGAATAAACTATTTTGTGACGTTCATTCAGCCATGTGGAACCAGTGTGTTTTACCTAATTTTGCTCCATTTATCACATTATTTGGTTTCCTAGTCAGTTTCAGAGGATTTCTGTTCTTTAATCTTTGAGGTAAATAGGAAAATCTGCTTAGAAGCAAGACCTGAAGTCAGTATGACTTTGATGTTAGCTTCCATCCTGACAATAGGCCATTGACTATATTTTTCACATCAGCCTTAGAAAAAACAAAATGCTCACATTTGGTATTAAATACTTGCAGAGATCCTATCCTACAATGCAATTTCTAACTCTTAACAGAAGGAATATTTGTTGCTAGAAGCTTAAATGGTAACATGCTAGATTTTATCTAGAACAGAGTGTAACATGACAATGTTTTACAAAGGGCACTAGAAAGACTGAAATAATGTGTTCCAACACTAATCCGAAACAAGAGGGAATTTATTAACAGTAGACTGGAGACCTATGGTTTTATAACCTCACAAAAAAGCATGAGCCTAAACCCCAACGTCCAAGGACTACATGACTTATGTTCTCCAGGCAAAGCTAAGTTGTAAGGAATTCACTGGCAAAGACAAACTACAGTGCACACTTTATAAGCAACTTCAGCACATTAAATGCTCCAGTGAAATATTTAACAAAAAGACTGTCCCTGGGATTCACAGAGTTTACATGTTTGCATGGTAAGCAGTAGCAGTAATTACATATTCATGCCATGCACTGTGTTTAAATGTAAATAAGTGCAGTTTTGTGGCCGGAAACTGTGTTGCTGACCAGGAAACCATGTAAACCAACACGGATGGTGAACCTGTGTACTTGTATAGAGCAAACTGGGTTAGTGGGATTGCGTGGAATGCCACATTGATTACCAGTGCTTAACATGTAGTTATGATATGGTCCAAACACAGTACAGGACAGTGTGTACAGTGCACAGTACTGTGAAATCCCATTCCAGGCATTTTGTACAAAAGTTGTGTAAATGATCTGTAAGCGTACATGGATTGCCATGTAAAATAAACAGTCAGGGGAGGTGTGTGTATTGAACAGGGACACACAGATGAATTGTAGGAATGAACACAGGGAAAGAGGACAGGAGAAACCTCCTAAGGTACAGGAGATGAGGGCATGTCTATGGAAGACAATTGTAGCAGGAACACCAATCAGATATCAGTATGGTACAGTACAGACTACACAGTGAAAATATGTATTATGTGACTGTCACAAAAAGTGACATAACAATGGAGAAGATGTCTTTGTGAGATAAGCATCCTTACATGATCAATGCAGAGGACATCTATCAGGGATGTTATATACAATTGGGGTAGAGTACTTAGTGTGAAGCTGTGCAAACCGATTTGCCTGAATATGAGTGTAATCTCAGCAGAGTTCTCCAACAAGTGGGGCACAGTTACAGTCTCATGGACAAAAGTAAAAGAAGCATGCACAGTCATGGACAATATCAGAATAATACCACCAGTAATCCCATGTCTCTGACAAAACATATATGATTCTGAGTGATCATAGCTGGTTGTGCACAAACACACTTGTACAACTATTATGGCATGTCAGCAATCTATGAGGGTAATCAAGCACACCATTGTGACACTGTAACATCTGCTAGAGGTGCTAATAGAGGCACTGCTATACCTGTATGTGACCTTATGATCAATAAAGGCTAGGTGACTGGTGTGCATGACTCAATCCATACTATCACAAATGTAACCCATGCCATCAGTGTTGTCAAACAGCTATGTGTATACTGTGTGCATCATTGGAACAAGTATCACACAAGCATCTGATGTGACACTTTGATGGGGTTTCTGCACCATCAGACAGTAATGTTTATGCAACAAAAATAATACCTAGGTATGGCCAATATGATGTGTCACAGTTCACTGTGGCAAAGGTGGTACACTTCAGTTACACATCACTGGAAGATGTGTAGGGAGGTACATGAAGAAAGGGTGCATTGCACGCAGTTATTGGTGTGATGAAGGCTGTGAACTGTGGAGGTATTATGGCCTTTGATGTGGATGTTGTTGACATACTCAGTAGTTGTGTTACATGCAAGGGAGTAATCAGCACTGTGGCCACATGCTGATGGACTACCATATACCCATGGACACAGATCACATACCACTTGGTCTGCTTATAGGGATGTCTACATTATCCTTGGGTTGTGAGTTTTTTTTCATGAGATAACAGATCCCCCATGTTTTTGTTTCATCTCATGTGTTGTCATGGCTGTGGCAGCAATCTTTGGTGTGTGTTGATCGATACTGCCTGTATTATACTAATATCAGAGTTGTAATCAGTGATTGCCCACAATCTGTAGTCCTTCAATAGCTGTTTGGACACAGGATGTGTATGTCATTTGTGACTTCTGTGACTTAAATAATGAACAGGAAAAGGCTTAGTAGACAACCTTGATGTATGGACTTTGACCTGAGACAAAGGTCACTTCACACAGCTCAACTTATTTAGATGCCACGTATGTAATCCACTGGCCTACCCACTTGGTAATATAAGTGCTTATGGCCACATCTGACAGTGTTGATTGTGTGGATTTGTGTCAAATGCCTTGGCCTGGTCAAGTTCCACAGGATGATAGTGTTGTTATCATGCATGCCCTTGATGACCTTTTTGAGGGCATTTAATAGATGTAACAGGCATGATGTAGCATTAACAACTCACACAGGTCTGTTGCACACAGCCGGGATATTACTAGTGTCCATTTAAAGAAATGTCCATACTGACATGTTGGTCTGCCTCACAGTTGAGGAGAGTCAGGATATGTCTATACATTCATGCATCAGGTGCTGTTCCCCCCCAACTCAGATGGATGAATGTTGATGTACACCCTTCTATGGGAATATAGTCCAAGTGGAGGGTGTGTTGAAATGTGTATTCAGCTGTGTCAGGAAAGTATATTTGCTGAGCCATGCTATAGGTGATCTGTGATGTTGTCACAGCCCATTAATTCTGTGTGATAGGCCTGGATAAAGGTAAGACAGTGCATACTGCCTATTTTGATCTGGCCTAGGGTTTTGACACAATCCTCCACTCAGGTATCACTAAGAAACTATCCCAGTTAAGGATTAACCCTTACACCACTAAATGGGTAACCACTTGGCTCACTGACAGAGCACATACTGTGAAAGTTGGTGAATCACACTCTACCAGTAGGGCTGTCACCATTGGCATACTCCAGGGATCTGTGCTTGGTCCTTTACTGTTCGGCATCTATTTATCCACAGATCAGGCTAAAGTATATGGCCTTTGGCTTACCAAGTTTGCTGATTCTTGCATATTGGGTGCAATCATTGAGTCCACCAAGTGGACAATGTGGATGTCATTGACATACTCAGTAGTTGAGTTACATGCAAGGGAGTGGCTAACACAGACAAATGATTGGTGACAAAGCCACATGGTCTACAAATAAACACAAAAATGTGTCTTTATTTTGGCCTTCTGCAAAGTGGAATTTTTTTTGCTAATTACAGCATTGACAACATTCCCCCTATGCTGAGACCCAGTGGTGTAAGTCCTGGGAACACAGACTATAGAATAGCCCCAGCTGCTGTGTGCTCCTGGCCTAGTGTCCTTGGATACTCTCTCCAACCTGGTTATACTTGCGCTAAGAAGCACAGTTTAACTACCTGAAGAACAAGGATTTTGTCTAAACTCCCTCCAGTCTTATCTTTGAACCACCTATTCCCTGTACTATCTCAAGTAAAGGGAGCAAGAAAGTATGTGTCTACAACATCACTGCAAGTATAGCCTTTAATTTAATATTCTATTTTTGGTGGCTCTAAGAGTGCTAGCCAGGAAAGCCAGCAGCGTCACCCCCTCACCACTCTCTAACCTATATATCTTTTTTCTTTCCCCTACACGTAAAAGTCACCTGAACTACTATTTTTTTCTCTGAATCTGTGCATAAACGCCCACTTATCCCCATTTTACAATAATATCTTTGTCCACTAGGTGGCAGTCTTGTCCTTCTGGACTTTGAAGCCTTTTCCTAGTCAGTAATACACCCTTCTATTTTATTTCTTTTTTGAGTCCTTAGGCTTGCTGTTAAAGTATAGCCCATAACATCTTGTTTACTTGGGGTGAACCTCCACACCCACCTAGAAGCCTAAGTTTCTTTCTTTACCTTCACTCCATTTTCAGGATACTTACCTACTATAGCCTGCTCCAACTGATTGTGCTCCAGCTGATTGTTCTTCTACTGCTCATCTCTCTCTGTTCTCTACCCACTCCGTTCGCCTTGTGGGCTCACTCCGCTCCCCTAACCTGCCCCCAATTTCCACCTGCCCCCAGCACTTCTGCACTTATACCCTTTAGCCACACCCATCACCCCGCCCCAGCCAACTAGTCACCTCTTCCCTTCCACACCCACTTCTTACTCCTCCCACATTCACCAACACTCTACTGTACCTCCCCTCTCAGTCTCCTCCCAAAACTTACAACTCTCTTGCCCTAGTAAACTAGGCAGCCACAACATACCTACTCTCAGTAGCCTATCTCACTATGCTCTCAAAAGCCCTATCCTTCTCTATTCATCTACTACTTCTCCTCACCATATCCTATACCTACTTCTTCACCCAGCCAACTAATTCCAGCCACACTCCATCCTTTCATACTACAAACCATCTTAGCCCACCTGTCTTATATTCACACTTCCCAATATCTCCATGCCTATACCCCATACAACATCATCTTCTCTTCTCTTATAAACTTATTACTCCTCACAAATATCCTATCCCTACAGCAACTAACTAATCCATCATAAATCTAGCAAAGCTCAACCCTGACTCTAAGCAGACAAAGTACCTCTCCAACCTAATGCTGTTCTATTATCAGGAGACATACACCCCAACCCAGGCCCATCCCCTTCAACAGATAAATTCATATTACTCACCTCCTTAAATGCCCAAAGTATAGTTAACAAAATCCCTAATCTGCATGCCTGGCTTACATATAACAAATCAGACATCTTGTCCATTTCTGAAACTTGGTTAAAACCCCATATTAAAGATTCTGAAATAATTCCACCCAACTACTCTATAATCAGAAAAGACAGAACCAACAAAAAAGGAGGTGGAGTTTCCCTTCTACACTTATCCTCCTTATCAGTTAACCCTTATAACAAACCAACTCCCCAATTCAATAATGCAGAACTACTCCTGGCATTACTTCAAGTAAATAAACATAAACACATATGTATAGCCTCCCTCTACATCCCCCCAGGCGACAATAGAGGACATCCTCTCCTGGCTTTCCAATAACATTAACAATGAAACTATACTTATGGGTGACATGAATATCAATTGGTCCGCAATACAGTCTCCCACAAACCCACTTAACATTAACCTTTACAACTTTTCTCAGCTGATCAACTCCATAACTCTGACCTCAAAAAAACTCTCCAGTGGTAGTACCCTAGACTGGATATTAGTCTCTCACCCTCATTACTTCTCAAATAGTGGCACCCTGCCTGATTCCCTTAGTGACCACTTGCCCACATTCACACACCGGCTTGCCTCACCCCTACATCTTACTCATAATTTTATTACTACTCGCTGCCAAAAAAACTTTAACCCCACTACCTTTTCCAACTCTCTAAAAGCAATCAGCTGGAACACCGTAAAAACTCTACCCCTGGAACAAGCAGTCGCCCACTTCACCTCAACTTTTTAAAACCTCTTAGCGCATCATGCCCCCATAAAAACAAAAAGAATAAAAAACAAAACTGCCCCTTGGTTAACAAAAAACACACTAGCAACTATGCACCTTAGAGATAAAGCATGGTCATCATATCAGAAACACAGGACTCCCCTAGCTCAAAATGAATACAAAACACTCAGAAACAAAGTAAAAAAGCTTATCATTTCCGATAAACAGAACTACTTCTCCATACACCAAAACAACAATAAAACAAACCCTCAAAAATTTTGGAAATGTATCTCCACCCTCCTTAATCCCAGCAAACCAGATAACCCCAGCCCGGACCCTAACGCTCCAGACATAGACTTGGCCACTCAATTCAACACCTTCTTCATTGATTCTATTTCCAAACTAACCTCATCTTTTTCATCTTCTAACCCCACCACACCCCTCACTACACTCCCATCCTCCCCTACCAATTTTTCACCCCTTACCTCTGCTTCTCCTCTTATCTCCTCTCCATCATCATCCTCAAACCCCCCCCCCCTTTCTTCACCATTCTCACTAAAATCCTATACCCACATCCACCATAAAAAACTACTTCAGAAACTAAAACCATGCTCTAATGCCCCTGATAACATTCCTTCTTACTTTCTCAGCATAGCTGCCGAAGCCATTGCCTACCCCATCAGCATTCTAATCAACTGTTCCATTCAAGAAAGCTCAGTACCCCAAATCTGGAAAAAGGCTTTTGTTGTACCATTGCATAAAGGCAGCAGCAACAACAATATCACTAATTTCTGTCCCATCGATATCCTATCTCCTATCTCTAAACTTTTAGAAAAGTGTATCCATCTACAACTCCTACCACACCTCTTAGACAATAACCTACTAACTCCAACACAACATGGTTTCAGACCCAGTCACAGTACTATGACCGCCCTTCTCTCCTTCCTGGAAGCTGTGAACAAAGCCCGGGACTCTGGCCACATTGTCTCTACTCTCCTACTTGACCTGTCTAAGGCCTTCGATACTATCTCCCGCAATCTACTACTAACTAAACTCTCCAAGCTTAACTTGTCATCCTCCTCTCTGAACTGGTTCACTAGCTACTTATCCAATAGATATCAAGAACTAAGATGGAAAAAAGCCACCTCCCCTTTCATCAACATCCCAACCGGTGTTCCTCAGGGATCTATACTGGGTCCCCTTCTTTTTAATATATTCCTAAACGATTTCCACAACTCCATCCCTTTTACAAAAATTATATTATCCAATACACAGATGATTCAACTATTATCTGTTCTGCTACCTCCATCCCCACACTTCTAAAACTTACTCAAGATGCATTCTCAACCACCGAACAATGGATGAAAAAACATCACCTTGTACTCAATGCCTCCAAAACCAAATTAATGGTATTCACCCCCCTCTAAAGCTACCTCTTTCAATCCAAGTAATTTCTCAATTACTAGTCATAACAATACACCTCTCAAACTGGTATCTGAGGCCAAATTACTTAGGGTCCAAATTGACAGTCAGCTTAAATTCAACTCCCACCTTCAATTAAATATAAAAAAACCCCACCAAAAACTTGTCATGCTCTACCGACAGAATCATTATCTTACACCCTCCACCAAATTCACCCTATCTACCACATTTCTCATCACCTCTTTACGGAGCCCCACCCCTAACTAACCTACAATCTTCACTCAAAACACAACTCTCCTCTTGCTATAACAAAATTGCCAAGTTTCCTACCACCAATAAGTCCTCCTCACATAACTGTTTGGCTCTTCACAAACTAAAATGGTTAGAACTATCCAATCACCTCACCTACGTCCAACTGACTCATGCACACAAGCTCATCTTCAATCCTTCCATCAGCCCCACCCTTTCCTCTACCTTTAAAATGCACCTCCCTGATAGAATGCTAAGATCTAACAGCCAAAACCTAATTGAATTGTATAAACCAATTTATCCCTCTGGAAAAAATCTCTTATCCTACAGTCTTGCTCGTCTCTGGAACTCTTTACCCCCATCCATTCATACTATCTCAAATCACTTCTCATTCAAACAATCCCTTCACTCACACCTAATATCCCAGTGGGAATGCTCCTGCTCCCACCCCACATTATCTTCTCCCCTATTCATACTGGGAATTTCCACTTCTCCTCCCCTATTCATAATGGGAATTTCCACTTACTCTCCTAAACTCATAGATCTTGCTCTTGCTTATATTAAGCTATTTATTCTGAAAACTTGAAAGGTACCTCTTAACTGTAACATACCCTAAGATGAAAAAGCTTCTCAGTTTTTATATTGTAAAAATTCTATAAGCTCATATATCTTTCTCTTGCTTGTATTAAGGTATTCATCCTGAATGCATGAAAGATACCTCAAGTGTAGCCTACCATAAGTTGTAAAAGCTTTTAAGTTTTCTATATTGTAAACTTTTTTATTTTCAGCTATACAAGATTGTAATATCTGTATATATTTGTTCACTAGTCTGCTGTATTTCTAAGTTTCCTACATTTTTTACTAGTACATAGTAATTCAATAATTGTAACCAAATACCTTATTGTAACATTGCTACTTGTTTTTGGAGCTTTTCTCCCCAGGACTCCATTGAAAACGGGTGCTTTTGGCCCAATGGACTATCCTGGTAAACCAACTGCAAATAAATAAATAAAATAAGTAGACAACAATTTGAACTTCAACCACCAAGTGTCTGCAGTGGTATGGAATGGCTACATTGTGTACATCATAAGTCATGCTCTCATATTCAGATCTGAGAATTATATGACAGAACTGTACTCAAACCTCATTGGAACACTAATGGAGTATAATGCTCCCTTTTGCATGTACCTCATCAGACACCTGCAGCAGTTGGAGAGACCACAGGGGTTTCTCACTAAGAAAATACAGGGCCTACAAACCATTCCATGATGTATGTGGATAGACTGAAAGCTCTGTCACTGTAATCTGTATCATATAAGATGAGGTAACTTGTGCCTGGCTCCAGGCCAGTCTCTGACCCTGCCCTGGTGGGAATAGTGCACATCTACAAATCAAATATATAGCTAATGACATCAGCAGTGTCTAATGAGGAGAAATTGGTAATAGAAGTGTCTCACATGCTGTTGTAAAAGGCTCTCTGTAAGGTCAACTAAGTGCACAAACACATAAACATGGAAACACATACCCCACTTGACTGCAGGGAGAACAGAACCCCTATCCACCTAAGTACACTAACTATACAAATCTATATTTAAGGCAATTACCACAGTTCAAGTCTGACTTGGAGAGTCTCACACAACACTTTATAGGTGGTGACATCAGCAGTGTCTGGTGAGGAGAAAATGATACTAGTTTCCCACATGGTGGTGTAAAAGGCTGTCTCTAATGTCAAGTAAGTGCACAAACACACACACACCAGCTGACTGCAGTGAGACAAAACCCCTACCTAAGTACACCGACTACAGAACTCCATATTTAAGGCAAGCACCACAGCTCAAGTCTGACTTGGAGAGTCTCAGACAACACTTTATAGGTGATGACTTCATCAGTATCTGGTGATGAAAAAGGGGAATAGCAGTGTCCCACATGTTGGTGTAAAAGGCTCACTCTAATGTCAAGCAAGTACACACACACACACACACACACACACACACACACACACACACGTTGACTGCAGTAAGAACAGGACCTCAGCTATCTAAGCACACAGACTATAGAGCCCAGTACTTTACGCAAGTGCCACGACACAAGTCTTACTTTTACAAGGCTACAGGACAACGTATATTAGATGACATCAGCAATGAATGCTGTAGAGAATATGGTGGGAAGCCTGCTTGAAATGGATGTGTATGCTCATGCAAGTATCAAAATACTGTCAGTCCATGGAATTGGAGTGCTAACTGTCAGATACACACTTATGCTTTTCTGGCAGATAGACACACAGTTGACTGCAGGGAGAACAAACCCCCTACCTAAGTACACCAACTACAGAACTCTGTATTTAAGGCAAGTGCCACAGCTCAAGTCTGACTTCGAGAGCCTCAGACAACACTTTATAGGTGATGACATCAGCAGTGTCTGGTGAGGAGAAAATGGTAATAGCAGTTTCCCACATACTGATGTAAAAGACTCTCTCTAATGTAAAGCAAGTACACACACACACACACACACACACACACACACACACACACACACACACACACACACACACACACACACACAGTTGACTGCAGTGAGAACATAATCCCAACCTATATAAGTACACAGACTACAGAGCTCAGTACTTTACGCAAGTATGCTTGTGCAAGTATACACCAGTTGACTGCAGTGAGAACAGAATCTTCTACCTAAGTACACAGACTACAGAGCTCAGTACTTTATGCAAGCACCACAGCACAAGTCTCACTTTAATAAGGTTGCAGGACAGCTTATAGTGGATGACATCAGCACTGAATGTTGGCGAAAAGATGTTGGGAGGCCTGCATGAAATGGATGTGTAGTCATGTGCAAGTGTTAAAATACTGGCAGTTCATGGGATTGGAATGGTAACTGTAGGATACACACTTACACTCTTTTGGCTAGATAAACACACACACACACACACACACACACACACACACACACACACACACACACACACACACACACACACACACACAGATACATGCACACCAGTTAACTGCAGTGAGAACAGAACCCTCTACCTATCTAAGTACACAGAGTACAGAGCTCAGTACTTTACACAAGCACCACTGCACAAATATGACTTTTACAGGGCTGCAGGACATCTTTAAGCCTGCATGAAATGGATGTGTAGGCATGTTCATCTGTGAAGATAGTTCTAGTTCTGCATGTTACCAGATTGGTGAGTGTGCAATGAGTATTATGTGATGGTTGTGTTCCAATGTGCAGGTATAGTTTAAGAGACAGCTTTACAAACTATATGCAAACAGGTGAACACATTATTACAAGTATTTGAATATCTGTATTGTATTTCTAAAAATGTGCATGGTATGTCACACAACATTTTTTTTAATTTATGTAGTATAGTTGATATATATGTCAACAAGTACTTAGGAGACCAGGGTTGCAGTGCATGGGCGGAGATAACACATTGTAAATATCTGACATATTCTTAGATAGTGCCTTCATTTTTTTGTGTTTCTACATGTCACTAAATGGACAGTAAACAGTACTAATACATGCTAATGTTTACTTTGCATAGTGTGACAGGGAGCAGCAGGTTTGTGTGTTGGATACACAGTTCTTCTGCGTTCCCTGTTTTTGCATAGTTAAGCAATGTGCAAACACAAGGCTCATTGCTAAAATTATGAGAGTTAGCATTGAGTGCATGACACACACCTGCTGTTTAGCTGATTCTGTGGCAGCAAGTGTACATGCATTGACACACTTCTTTTTAAGTGCAGATGATACTGGGTTCTAATCCAGGTTTATGTAATAGTTTTAAATAAACAGTTATAATGCAATGTGTGTTACTGTGTGCTGACATAGTGCAATGTGTTTAAGCGACATTGCTTGGAGATAACTACACCAAGAAAGAGCCATTTACCATCACTTGACATTGTTATGTAATGCCAAACTCCACTCAAACATACAGGTCAAAAAGTGAAGGGCTCAATTGCTTTTTTACTGGTACTTAAGTATGCTGTGTGTGATTCTATTTTTTGACCAGATTATAGCTGTTAAAATGAGGTAGATAGGAAAGTGGTGAAATGGGGAGCAAGCAGGAGAAAGAACAAATGGAAAGCAATACAGGAATGTGCAGGAGAGAGAGAGGTAGGAATGAACTATAGCTATCCATTGCTTTAACAGTGTAAACTGAAAATATGTGCAGAATAATACCTAAATTTTGACTGTCACCACCAGAAAGAGGGGTGACAACAATACAATCATGTTGTATAGCCAGTTGGACCAAATCAAGTGTGTCAAGAAGACATGTGTGTGAAATGTAGAGCTATGTATTGGATGATATATTTTTTGTGGTGCAGGTGCTCATTTCTTTAATTCAGTAAGAGAAGAAAGTTAGGTATGGGACGTTGGTATTTCTGGGTCAGCTAAGTTGGGTAGGTGAGGAAGCAAATGCAAACAAACAAGACAAGACACAGGGATGCTGATTAACACAAAAGGTAGGGGGACACCATGATTGGGGTGAGGGAGGGTACAACACAAGCTCATGCCAGTCAAACATGGAGACAGTGAGAATCTAGTCCTCATCCACAGGACTGTCAACACTGTCCCCTTACTCCACTGAGTGCTGGAGTGCTTGATGTCTTCTCCTCCTCCTATAGACCATGAGGTAGAGTAGCCTCTCTATCTGCTGTAGGCATACACCAGTGGTGCAGTGCACAACCCTACACACCAACCCTGGCATCTTCTGGTGGGTGAGGAAATCCTCACATCTGCCACTATTCCCAGCGGGTACCATAGCACCACTTGCCAGGGCAGTGCTATCTGAGGGTGCAGGTAGTGCAGGGGCAGCAGAGGCAGTGTTACCAGGTTGGGTCCCAGATGTGATAAGCATTAGTGCTGGAGCTGATGGAGCTGGGACAGGCTGATCCGCTGGGGGTGGCCTACCTCTCTGTGCTGTGAAGCATTTAGTGATTTGTTAAAGATGGATGACATGGAGACATTTTGATGACAAATAGAAAATAAAAAAAAGATAAAGGTTGGGGGTGAGAGAAAAAAAAGAGATAAAATTAGTATCATCATATGTGATATACACTGCAGTATCACAATTATACAACTCTTTTATCTGAACTATTATGTTTAAGTGTATGTCCTATCAACTGCAAACTATAATTATGGATTTCTCAAAGTAATCCTTGCAATGTCCATGTATTGCACATATGCTTGGTCCAAACAATAAGCTGGTTGCAAAAAAAAAAAAAAAAAAAAAGTATACTGATTACAGTTAATAGCACATCATTTATGCCACTTGTATAGAGTTACATTTATGTACTATTATGAAGGAAATGCAGTACTGTATAGTTGCCACTCATGGCATTTGAACCCACAAATTCTGACTACAGTCTTACACTTTACTTCTAAAACTGGTTTGTGCTACAGACATATGCATGCATTCTTGCTTTTACAATTAGGATATGCACGTTCACTTTGCTACTACTGTACAGAAGACAAAAAAATATATCATTAACTTTTAAAGCTACAATAATACTTCTTTTGTGCTGCATACATACCACTTGCTTCCCTCAGTCTCTCCAGATGATCAGCATGAGCCTGTTGATTCAACTCTATTTCGGCATTAGCTGCGAAAAGATAAGAAAAGAACAGAAGAGCATTATGCATACTAGTTTTGCATATATTTAGCTTTCTATGTATTAAAAATTCTCTTTATTAGCATACTTACACAACTGTGGGATGTCACAAGTTTGCAACTCAGTCAACCACTGGTTAAGCATATCCCTCTTGCACCTTTGTAGGTCACTGAAATAGTGCCTACACTGTTCTCCAGGATGTGAGATGCCAGTCACACTGGATATAGCCTTAGCCAAACTACTCCAAGCCTCAGACTTGTACTGGGAGCTAGGATAGTCCCCCGGCAGAAGCCATTAGCTGTGATGCTTTACAAGGATTCCAATAAATATCCTAGACTCCTGAACATCCCATCTCAGCATTCTAAATAGAGCATCTTCCCCTCTAACATCAGACATGTCTAATACCAAAAGTAGGACAATGGCAACTAATGATTTCCTGCCAGTTCCTGTGATCACATGAACTGGCAGTGCACAAACTCAAGCAATGATGCCAGCTGTGTTTGCTTGATGTTAACTGGAAAACAGCAGTGCCAAGCATGTTTGCATGATGCCCAACAGGATTAGTAGAATGCATCCATTTTCAATTATTGACTGTCTGTATCCTGTCTGCATGTGTTTGATGGCTGCAGGTGTTGGGGAACCTTGCTAACTGCCACACAATGCTCGGAGAAGGCCTGATATCCATCCTCCACCTGATCCAGGTGTGTCTTCCCGTGCCACTCAATGTATATTTAGAGCCATTATGGAGGCACAGGCACATTCCTATAGGTCCTCCAGAGAAATGCTTAGGGTTGTCGATGTGGCACAGGCTGACATGTGTGACTGCCTCCACAGTGTTGCCAATTCAATGGATAAGATGAATGACACATTGGAATGAGTGATGTTTGTGATGGAACATCTTCTGCGAGTGGGATGGCATCCTCATGGGTGTAGGTGAGCCACGTCATCTGGTGTTAACCGATGTGGCTATGCCTGATTATGGTCCCATAGTGGCACTACTTCCACTGCTCTGTCAATGGTTGAGGTGCCCACACCCACGTGTGGCAGGCCATAGGTTCGTGATCCTGGGCGCCCTTGTGAGAGGAGCTCATCCAGCAGACATCAGTCATGTTCAGGTAGCAGCAGTGCATCTGACAGTGGGCATGGATGTGCCAGTGCAACTCCTGGCAGAACATTTCTTGTGGTCAGGTACGGCAATGATAAACTGCCACCTGTAACATACACAGCTCACACCTGTCCGACATACCAAGATGTAGAGTTAGCACAGAGCTTGGCTGTGTTCATGCAGACACTTACACACCAATTTCATCTGGAGGACCCATACAGGCACACACACAACAGTTACATGGTTCATCCGTGAAGCTTAAAGCTCATTTTGTCTCACTGGCCATTTTGCACTTTATCCAAATGTCTGCCTACTTCTTTTTCTTACTAACACACACTTATTAACCTTTTGTGTCAGCCTAGGTTTCCTGCCCCTCCCCATAATACCCTGTGCAAGTGATGATAACTGTGCCATATCCTTGTTTTCTATATTTTGGATTCAGGGATGCATAACATTTATGTCTGATGCCCAAGGTGCATAGTTGACTTAGTGCTTGCTATATCTGTGTTTGTGATGTTTTTTTGCTAATTGTACCTTTGACATATTTTGGTCTTGGAAAGTTAGACAGTTGATAGAATCAAACATTTTTGCATCAGTATTGTTAATGATCTTGTGAGGGTTGTGGAGTCTGAAACTGAAATGTGTCTCATTACTTTCTTACTTCTCTCTGTAATGATTTTCCACTACAAAAGTATGGTTCAAAACTGAGGACATTCAGTGACCATCAGTATTTTTGAGAGGTATGACTGTGTGAATCTTTGATGCCTGAGGCCTACTACTTGATAGGGGAAACATGTAGTCACATAAGTCTCTGCTGTCACATGCTAAAGTAATTTCTGTACAAATCACCCACCTTTTATTTGCTTACATTACCAAGTAACAACATGCAAGGATATGCCATGCATTCATATTATTACACAATACACTCCAGGTTCAACACTTACCTTGTAAATCTAGCAGTTGCAACAGTTTTAGTTGAGGACTGACTCTGTCTGATGCTATCAGTACACAGACATTACATGGGTAGGTAAAAGTTGTGAGTGTTGCCTGGCTTCAATGTTACTATATGTATGTGCGTAGAATGAAGGTTTTAGCCCCCTTAAGTGGTGAGTGAGTGTGCTATGCATTACCTCTTAGCTAATGTGAGGGCATATTGAGCACGCCTGCATCTGCCTACACCCACAGTAGTTGCTGGTTCCCCTTCTGACTCCTCACCTGTGTGAGACTGTGGTGACCTTGCCATTGGTGGTGGGATGTGTACCCCTTCCCCTTTTTGATCCTGATGAACCTGCTTTCTCAGGATGATGTTGTATAGCATGGCACAGGCAGTGAATATTTCAGCACATGTATGTGGATTGTACTACAGGGCTCCCCCACATGTATCTAGGTACCAGAACCACAACTTCAGCAGCCCAAACAGACTGATATTTCTTGTTTGTGTGCCTCATTATGGTGTTCTTCAGTGGGTGTGTGTGCATTTTTGAAGGATGTCCTCAGCCACAGTTCCAGTGCATAACTTTCGTATCCCAGTAAATGACCCTGTGGGATACCCTCCCAGTGAAAATCTGATACATTTGGTAGGTTGCCAGATATGTGAGTCATGGTAACTGCCTGAGTTGCCAACACACATGTTCTAGATGTTTCCCTTGGCATTACACACGACTTGGCAGTTAATAGAGTGGAAGCCCTTTCTATTTATGAAGAGCCTTCCCTGTTCCTTGGGTGATGCCTTAATTTTTATATGTGTATAATCTATGGCACCCAGTACTTAGGGTAGTGTGCTACAGGGTAGAACCCCTGCATATTTGTGGCTCTGTTCTCAGGAGTATGGGGAAAATATATGTGGTCACTGTCATGTTGGAGCACAGCATTCAGGAATTGATGGAGGATCCTGGATTCTGATGCCTGTGACACCCCTAGCATGTCCCCTCTTGAAGGGTTCCTGTAGCTAAATTTCTATGTGCTACACATACCTTTGTCTCCACTGGTATGTGTTCCCCTTGGTTTGGCTTGGGTCTGAGTTGAGGATGACAGAGGTTGTAGAGTTCCTCTATTGTGTCTCTATCCATCCTGTAGTGCTCTAGAATTTCCGCATCATGCAGATTGTGATAAATTAAATCGGGTCTGAAAACTCCACACCTCCTTCTTGACCATGGTCTGTTAGCAGCTGCAGCTGGATAGACTTCAGGCTGTTGCACATACACATAAATTAAAGCAACAGCAGCCCCTAACATTTTTTTCTGTGTAGGCTGTTTTCCATGGCTGTAGTCCAATAGGTTTTGGAATTCATAGGGAAAACCAGTATTGTGTCTATTGAGTGGATTTATAGCTTGTTGAATAGCCATCTTGGATTGGTTGATTAGCATATAGTTCAGCTGTTTATGTCATAATTAGCATGCCACAGTGTTTACCTTGTTTGTGCAGCTGTACACATTGTGTAGACCCACCTACTGAATCCAAAGCAGTGTGCCATGCATGTACTGTGTGTGCGTCATGCAGTGATGTGCACATGGTGTAAGCAGACCATGTAGAGTTTATTGAATCTGTCCATGTGTATTTGAACAGATAGACAGCAAACCTGTCTTGATGAAATGAAATAGAATCTGATTTGAAACACAACTGTAGCATACTTCAATCCTAAATGAGACATTTCTAGTGAGAGATTGGCAGAGCTAGCCCCCTGGTGGTGTGAACCTTAGCTCCAGTTGATTGTCACTGTTCAAGTGACACCCTGACCCCATGTGCGAAAATGGGAAAAAGGGGTTGTGGATGGATGGATGGATGCAAATGCAGCAGAACTGTGCACAATACTGAGAAAAACAAAATGAATAAACAAGAATACCTGCTTATTCTGGCAGATCCTTTACAGAAGCTGAGAGGAGATAGTTTCAGATAGAAAAAGAGTGTAGTGTATTGAGAAGACAACATAGCTCCACTGAAATAAGCCTCTGTACCTCTGTATATAGTGACTACATGCATTTGTCAGTCTCTGTTTAGCATGAAAAACTAAACACAAATCTACCAGCAAGATCATAAAAAATGTTAAACATTTTGGACCTGAATCAATATTTTCACTGTGAGGGATGGAGGGAGGGGTTTATTAGTCTAGTTTGGTTTAAATCAAATTTGCAATCAGAAGATTTTTCTTAATTATTTATATAATTGAATATTTTTTTTAATTGTCAGTGTTATTTAAATGTGTGATTATTTGTGAATTTTATTCCCTTGGAAGGTTTCAAGAGCTGTGGTGCTGTGGGAATAAACCCATTCTATATGGACTTCATTGTTTTATTTTATTTTTTTCTTGTTTGTTGTTTTTATATAGATAATTTTATCTATATTTATGGTGATAAATCTGGTAAATCACTGAGGATTACCATCAATCAGTAATGCCAGACATTAAATTTTCATACTTTTTATTGTTTAGAAAATGCATGTTCATGCAAAACCTATTGTTCCATTAACTTTTTAAATGAAAAGGAGCACTAGTTCCAAATTCTATGTGACTTAGATCTTGGCCCAATATTAGTTTTACTTTATCCCTGATCCTTGAGCAAAAATGTTGAGAGTTATGGGTATCAGAAACAATAATTATAGAAGTTGTGGGGGTGTAGGGATGGAGGGATGGATTGTCCCACAAAATTCTAGTAAAATGTTATACTTGCGATCTACATAAGTGTGGTCTTGCATTTTTACTGCATTTTTTTTCTTCCAGCTTTGAATAGTTTTGTTAGCAGTTTTGATGAATGTAGTTTGTGATTTAATGTTTTGCATGATCAGAAAGGCTTTATACTTAAATTATTTCCTACACCAGGAAGAGCTAAGAAGGTAAGATGAAAAGAGAAATATCTTTGTTGATAGTGTAATGTGCCCAGTGGATGGCAAAATGTCAGTAAATCTGAGATGCACCCTGTAGAATTTCAATAAGGCCACACCTTCAGTGGTTGTTCCAAAAGAAAGGAACCTTCCAATTGTCCTTTATGGAATGCCATGGAGCATGACCATAGCTCTCAACTTCTTTGTTCAAGAATTAGAGTCAAAGCTAAACATAATGGGACAAAGGCCCAAAATTAAGGACAGTTTTTAAATGCTACTTTATTTCACTTAAAAGGTTAATAGAACAAAAGTTATTGCAGCAATATACATTTTCTGAACTATAAGAACAATGCAACTGTAATGTCTGGCATAACTGATGGATTTAAATCCTCAGTGATTTACCAGAAAAGCAAACATTTCATGAGGTACAGGGTAAAAATATAAGGGGAAAATCAGGGATGTTCTGAAAATCAGTGACAGAGATATGGGCATTACTCTGCTTTCTTAACTCTCTTAATCTTCAGATGGCTAAGAATCCTTCTCACTTTTCTGATATCATCAGTAAGTAAAGGGGAAGTGGGACTAGAGGAGGACATACTTTTGCCAACAGCTGGGTTGTCAGCTTATATCATAACTTTTTCAGCAACAGTAATGAGCTAATGAACAGTAATTAGTGAACCAAAGAGGTCCCACAAGGTAATGGAAGAATGGTGATAGAAGGCCCCTTGAAACCTCATGGAGAATGCTCTTTCAGTAAGGTAGGCACTGAATTATTCAGTATTCTTCCATTAGTAGGAGCAAGGCAGAGCATTTAAGAAGCACACGAGGTGGTTGATGGAGACTCTGACTACACCAGTAAAATTGCCTTCATCCATGCTACGAGGCCATGGTATATGGTGAAGCAAGCAGCAGCCATAGTAGAATATACTTCTGCATGAATTCATACATAATGTGGCTAGGCATCTGTAGTTTTAAGTTTATTCAGATGACTGGAGGGCAGTCTTTCCAATATTATGGTAGCAAAAATGTGGGGAGACTGGGAAGCAGTTTTTTTAAACAAGAAACATCTTTATTAAATTATCATGTGACGTAGGCAATCATACATTTATATAAATTAAAACAAACTATGTTGACATAATTTTAGTTGCAAACATTATACATCATTTATAATCTATCCAGTCATTATCAATCAAACATTACATAGCTCATTCAAATCCTGTCTTCTTTTAATCCTCAATCCTACTGTGCATGCATTGTTCCCATAATTCCCATTTTTTCTATGTAATTTGCTCCTACCCTTTTTTAAAGATCCCAGTTCCAGTTGTTTAATCTCTGTTACTATATTCACTACTTCTAGTACAGTTGGTTTAGACTTTGATTTCCATTTTCTAGTAATTTCTTTTTAGGCAGCCAGCATAAGTAGACTCAGCAAGGCCTTACTATGTCTAGGGAATTCTGATTCTCTAATACTTCAAAAAAATATTTCCTTAGTTACCCCACTTTACTCACCCAATACTGCTGACAGAGTAGTCTGCAGGGAATCTTTAAAGTCTGCCAACTCATTTCACTGCCAAAAAATATGTTTCCAATTACATCTTTCTTCCCCATCACAACTCCAACATTTGCTGTCTACCTGAGGAAAAATTCTTTGGAGTCTAATTGGGATATAAAAATACATGTGCAAACACTTCTAAGCAAAGATCCTAAATCTTCTAGACTTTGTTGCATATTGGGAGACATATGTATATCACCTCATTGTTTCTTTGTGAATTGCTTATCCAGTCTCTTTTTCCCAATCTTTTCTAACCTTCTCTGATTTTTATAGCTATCA
This sequence comes from Protopterus annectens, assembly GCF_019279795.1. Taxonomy (NCBI): domain Eukaryota; kingdom Metazoa; phylum Chordata; order Ceratodontiformes; family Protopteridae; genus Protopterus; species Protopterus annectens. The sequence continues at coordinate 258,747,979 of NC_056736.1, read as the reverse complement.
TGCAGTATTTTGTATGCTCTACTAATTATTCCCTTTTAAACATCAGCTTCTGTTCTAGATTCTACTAAAAGCACTACCACTGCTGATCTTTCATTTAGGACCCCCCTATTTCTTTCACTTTGCCTGTACTCTGATATCTCTAGCCTGCAGTCCAAATTAAATTCTTGACCACTTCCCATTCTGTTACCTTTCCCCTCTCTAATTATTTGCTCCCAATTCTTTGGTTGTTTTGCCAGTTTTCTCCAATAGATTCCAGCCCCTCTTACTTATTGTCTGTTTCCCTAATTGCAGTCTTCCCTATTGGCAGAATCTCCTTTCTCCATTCCCGTGTTGGCTTAGTTCTTAGAATACTTCCTGCGACTTTATGAATATACTATTCTGTATGGCTATTGTTATTCTCCTTAAGATCTGCATCCAAAATCCCACCCTCTCCTTGTTTCTTGAGCTTTCTCCCCTGTTTCATCATCATCCCTTTCCATTTTGAATTTTAGGTTCCTGCTTGTGCTCTGTATAGGAGCCTTAACTGTATAGCTCTGAAACACCCCTTCAAATCGGGTAATCTTAAATCGCCTTGTTCAATTGAAAGAATCAGCTTATTCCACTTGACTCTTGCCATCAACAAGTCATCTGGCTGATAAAAATATGCCTGGCCTGTTTATAAAACTTAAAGGGATATGCCTGGCCTGTTTATAAAACTAAAGGGACTAAAAACATTTTAACTGTTTGTATCTTGCTATCCATATCCATAAAACAGAGCTTCCAGTTTCTCAGTTTTTGTATTATCTTTTGTGTAGTCTCTTCACACACATCCTTAGCTGCCACACTGGAATAATTTTTAATCCATACTGCTAAATACTTCATTTTATCATGCCCCCATAAATATGAATATTGCTGAACTAATTCATGTGTGGGTATATAATTTATAACTATCACCTTTGTTTTAGTTTCATTCATTTTATATACCGAAAAGATGTGAAACTGACTCAAAATTTTCCACAACTCTGAAAAGTCCTTTTTCTGGTTTTATCAGATATAAAATAATATCATCTGCAAACAGAGTCAGCTTTTCTTGACTAAAATACCAATAAGGCCATAGAAAGAGAGCATTCATTTGTGTATGCACCAGCAGTATATGAAGGAGAAGGTGAAAACCATCATATTGTTGTACAGGCTGAATCAAGGGAAGACCCTGAGTGCTTGATGCACAAGTTCAGAGAAATGTGTAACCCCCAGACAAATATTACATCAGAGAGGCATTTGTTATACATGCGAGATCAGAAACCAGGGGAAACTTTTGCAGCTTATATAACTGATCTTTGAAACAAAGTTAAAATGTGTTGGCTTGGTGAATTAAAAGATGAACTGATAAAAGACAGGCTTGTGTGTGATATTAATAATGCTGCTGTAAGAAAGATTTTGCTTCGTGACAGTGATTTAACATTAAACAAAGCCGTAGAGATTTGTCAAATCCATGAGGTGGCAGAAAAACACACAAGTATGCTTGCGAGTGACAAGAGCGTGGTTTCAGTAAGCTCCAAAGCAAATGTAGATAGTATGCAACACGTGGCAAACAGGAGCAGGCCCAAGCACATGGCAGCCACAACCCCTGCTGGTTCACCTGGGAAACCATGTAGCTTTCCATCAACTTCTAAGAAAGGAGCAATCTCAGTGCAGTACAAACATGAATCAGCAAAACCCAAATCTAGCTTTATTGTTAACTGTTGTAATTGTGGTGCAAACCATGAGTCTAAAAGAGAGAAGTGCTTAGCATTTGGTCAGCAATGTCACAAGTGTAAAAAATGGAACCATTTCCAAAAGTTTTGCAAATTAAGTAAGCCTAACACAGTTGTAAAGAAAGGTCACACAAAGAAGCAAGTTGATCAAGTAGAAGCAGTTAGCTTTCAATGTAGATGGTGTATCAGTGCTTGGTGAAAGAGTTGATGCAGTGAATTTATTATCAAGAAGCAAAGTGTTTTGTACTGTCCTGATTAATGGGAAATCCACAGAGCTTAAAGTAGACACTGATTCAAAGTGTAATGTTATATCAGCAGGCACATTTGTTAGTGAGAACTAATGAACAACTCAATGTGGCCAGTAGTGCCAAACTTGTTGCTTATGGAGATGAAGAAATTCAAACCAAGGGCTCAGGATGCTTTCATGTTATTTGGCCAAGAACTGTTACAACTTGTTATTCTATGTAGTCCGAAGACCAGTACAGTCTTTATTGGGTCTCAAAGATAGTTTGAAAATGAATCTGCTTTATTTTGCTAAAGAGGTTCATTACATAAGTGCATTTCTTAGTTCTAATTTTTCTGAAGCCATTTTCTCAGAGTATACTGATGTTTTTGATGATAAGTTGGGCAAACTTCCAATTGTGTATTCCATGAAGTTAGACCCAGAGATCATGCCAGTAGTCCAGTGAAAAGAGTTCTGATAGTTATGCAGGATAAAGTTAAGGCTCAGTTGTATGAAATGGTGCAGCAAGGTGTGATTTGTTTAGTCACAGAACCAAGTTAATGGGTGTCATCCATGGTGGCAGCTCACAAAAAAGGCTCAGATAAAATCAGAATATGTATTAACCCAAGAGATTTGAACAAAGCATTGAAGAGACCATATCATCCAATATGAATGGTCAAAGAGGTTGCATCTGTAATACCGATTGCTACTGTTTTTTCTGTCTTGGATGCAAAGAGTTAATTTTGGCAAGTGATACTTGATTGCAAATCCTCATTTCTAACCACTTTTGGTACTTCGTTTGGCAGATACAGATTCCTAAGGATGCCATTTGGGATGAATTCTGCAAGTAAAGTCTTTCAGTGTGCAATGGAGCAAATTTTTTCGGGTTATCCTTGTGCCATAATAGTAGATGATTTATTGGTTGGAGGCAATGGTGAAGCAGAGCATGACAGAAACCTAAAGAAAGTTCTAGACAGAACACGTGAAGTAAACTTGAAGCTTGATCATCTGAAGTGGAAGCTCAGACTTCCAGAAGTTACATTTGTGTGTCATTTATTTACCAGTACTGGCTTGAGACCGGACCCAACCAAGCAAGCAGCTATTCTTGAGATGTCAGCACCAGACAATGTACAAGCTCTACAGCATTTCCTAGGCATGGTCAACTATTTAGGCAAATTTATACCAGACTTCAGTGAGTTGACAGCGCCTTTAAGAGAGCTAATGGGCAAAAATGTTGCATGGTCATGGTTAGAACAGTGACAAAATGCATTTGAAGACCTTAAATAGAAAATTGCCACCCCACCGTCATTGAGATGCTATGATGTCAACAAACCAGTCATTCTCTCCTGTGATGCTTCAAAATTTGGTCTTGGCACAGTTATACTTCAAGAAGGCAGACCAGTAGCCTGTGCATCTAGATCACTTACTCAAACTGAGATGCTGTATGCTCAAATTGAGAAGGAGCTTTTGGCAATAGAATTTGCTTGTTCCAAGTTTCACGATTATATTTATTTTCAAGCTATTCAGATTGAAACTGACCACCAACCTCTAGTTACTATTCTAAAGAAGCCTATGCATTCTGCTCCAGCAAGATTACAAAGAATGATGGCTCAGACTGCAAAAGTACAATTTCAAAATTATCTATATGAAAGGCAAATTGCTCTGTCTGGTTGATACCATATCCAGATCGCACAGAAATATGACGGAACAGCCTGATGCAGAGAATTTTGACTTTGACATGATGTCAGTGTATAATTTTTCTACCACTAGACTTGATGTGTTAAGAGATCATACAATGGCTAATCCAATTATGCAAAAGCTCAGTCACTACATTTATGTTGAATGGCTGTCAAAGCAATGTAGTGTACCTCCTGAAGTGCAAACCTGTTTTCCTTACATAGATGAATTGTTGATGGAAGATGGTATTATTTTCAAAGGCCTTAAAATTGTTGTTCCTGCTTTCTTACAGCAAGAATATATCCAGATTTTGCATCGTGGTCACCCAGGTTCTGAGTCCACTAAGAGAAGAGCGAGAGAATTAGCCACTGATATCTTCGAGTGGAACAATCAACACTACATGGTTTTGGTAGACTCTTATTCAGATTGGTTTGAGATTGAACCTAACTTCCAATGCTGTTATTACTAAGTTGAAATACCATTTCTCAGTCCATGGTAGTCTACACAAAGTTCGTTTGGATAATAGTACTCGCTTTACTAGTCAGTTGTTTCAGAAATTTGCAAGAGAATGGGACTTTGTACATGTCACTAGCAGTCCTGAATATCCTCAGTCAAATGGTTTAGCTGAATGTGCAATTCAGAGTGCAAAACAATTACTTGAGAGGTCAAAGTGTGACAATACTGATGTGTTCTTGAATTTGCTTAATCTCAGAAACATACCCCCTTGACAATATTCTTGGCTCACCTGCTCAAAGACTGCTTTCCAGGCAAACCAGAACTACACTACCCATTAATTCCAGTTTATTGAGGCCTAAAGTTAAGAACAATAAAACCATCAAGTTGTAATTGTTTAAGAAGCATAATATCCAGAAGTCCAGTTACGACAAATTAAGCAGATTACTTTGTCCACTGAGGGAAGGAGAGACGGTACGAATCCAGATGATGAAAGGTTTCGACAGAATTGGTCAGATTACAGGCATCTCTGCCAAACTAAGATCTTATCTGGTAGACTCCGAGGGTACAGAGTATAAGAGAAATCATTGACATCTTTTCCTGTACCAGAATCATCATCATCATCACCACAACATTGTTTCTGTGATGTAGACTCCAAATCTAAAAGCGAGCTAGATGTTGTTCCCATACTAGAGTGTATACCAAAGTGTGTCAAACCTCTGATTCCATTTCTGAAAATGTTCCGAACATTCCAAAGGTCGAACATTTTGTAGAGACAGTTCCAGTTGCTAAATCCAAGTCCCAGTTTTACGTCGCACCATATAGATATAGATCTACTTCAGTAGATCGAACATATTACAAGTTCGAACCAAATATGGCTGAGACCATATGTTCGAACTTGTAATAGTTTGAACACTGAAGTAAAAAAAGAAAAAAAAAATTAAACAGCTGTTGCAGGGGGGCTATGCCTCCCTGCACCCCCCACACCCTCTTACTTAAATATACCAACTCTGAGATCGCACTACATTGTGGAAAAGGGAAATCTTCCTGTTCCGCACTGTACCGCGGATCTCCATTCAGTCCGTTTGGACTTTTAAATGTTCAATGTTATGGTCTCGGCCATATTGTCTTTGAACATTTAAAAGTTTGATCGACTGAAAGGGACCCATATATATATATATATATATATATATATATATATATATATATATATATATATATATATATATATATATATATATATATATATATATATATATATGTGTGTGTGTGTGTGTGTACCTAGTCTTGTATAATGCATGACAAAGAATTACCTGCAATATATGCATGCCAAATAGACTCATAATGTTGCATGATATATTTCTCAAAGAGGAAGGATGTAGATCAGAGTGTATATGATGTGTGCTGTGTCTTTAAAAAGCATGATAAAGACTGTACGTGCACATATAAATTCTAGACGTGCAATCCCTAGTGCCATTTTGAAAGAGCAGCCAGAGAGTGAGCATGCATGATCACAGTTGTTAGTTTGTATAAAAGTTACTTAAGTTAAAGTCAGTAAACTTCTATAGTGATGTGTTATTATAAAATAAAGCTGCTTGAACAGAACCCATGCAGACTCTTCTATTATGTCCAAAGAAGGACAGTGACACTGGTGATACTTGTATTCTAACTTTGGCACATAAAATGACATTAACAGTATGCAGTGCTAATATATCTTCTTTCCTTCTTTCTTCCTTTTTCTAATTTATTTATTTATTACATGTGTCAACCAGGTAGGAGAACTGGCCTGTATCTCTGGTCCATAGACCTTTATCAACTATGATCAGACGTAGAAGGTGGGGACAACTTTCCTTACTCTTGGGTGCTCGATCTTATTGAAGTTCCATCTAGAGTTATCACTTAATGGTAATGGAGGATACATGTCACCTTGAAAAAAAGGAATCATTACTTTATCTGCTCATATTCATCTTTTAGTCCACCTGCAGTGCAGACACATAAAGTGTACCCACAGATGCCAAATATGTTTTGGTTTTACTTGTTTTTTGGTTGATGCTGCATTGCTGTTTAATTCAAGTTTTCATGTCTTTTGTTATACATTGTTTTATCTACAATGCTAGTAATATTTAACTGGTCTTACCTGATACAGGTACATGGCTCTCCATTGTGATTACCTGTTAACATTAAAGAAGATGAACTAAATAAACAAGTAGAAAGATTGATATAGAAATAAATACATAGGTACACATTGCATGTAGAAAATGTATAGCTTGTTCCATCTCACATCAAGTTTTTTTTCCCAAATGGCATGTCGTCAATATAATTACAATAAATAAATATGTGACAATATTTTTTCAGCCCACTTTAAAACCAAAACACCGCTATACGTTAGACAAACACAATGATTCCTTCGCTGTTCAAAAAGTTGTTTACCTCCTGAATTTCTTCTTTCCCTTCTGACTTTAATAATCTTATGTTTGCTCCATTTTGTAATTGAAAGACTGGTAATTGGGAGTCCCAGAATTATAAAAAAAGCAAAACTAGAGTAGAACAGTGAATGTTAATAATCATGGTTTTCCTTTGAAATTATTTTTTGCATGGGGTAAGTCACCCTACCTACCCATTCCTTCTGTTACTTACATATACCAACTCCAGGATTGCCATGCTTACAGTAAAAAGAAAACTTTAACAGACATCTGTCTGGGATAAGGCCCTAGTTTTGCACATTCGGTCACTCTATTCTGAAATTTGTAAATTGCAGAATACAAAACTGTTAACCTGATAATATCCCATTTATGGTTTATCCAAAAATATATTCCTAGGAGTTACTGAGTGGTAAGTAAAGAAATGTCTCCTGACCTGTTATTCAGGTGAGAGTGAGTGGTGGTGCTACTTTTGAGCCATATTAAGGCATAGAAAAACTGATAATACACAGAATTAGGTATTAAATCATAAAAATCATTTCACACAGGGAATTTAAATGCACTCATCTAAACAAAGATATACATAATCAGCTAAGTGAATGGAGTTAAATTAATCTTTAAGGAACCCCATAAAATGATTGACAGCTGGCTCCTACTTTAATAAAATAGGTAATGAATTCCACAGGGCAGGGTCTTGAAAACAGAAAGAGTTGCAATCAAAACGTCTCATGCAAAACTGAGACTCATAGGAGGATCCCACCTCATGTAGGGCTTGATAGATTAACAGGAGGACTTTTACTGGATTCTGTTGGCTACCAATGGCCAGTTCAGTTCATATAGCACATGAGTTATTATGTATGTGAAGCAATTTGTGTCAGGCAGCAGATAAGTAGCAGCATTCTGTAATGTCTTCAGGTGTCCAGTATGAAGTAAATGCCACAACAGTAATTAATCCACAGTAAGACTAACTCAAACAAAATATTTAATATGGCCTTAGGTAGAATGAAATAATTTATCCAGCTGATGTTCGTGAGATTAAAAAGGGATGACTTAACAATAGCTGGCATTTGACTCCTAAGTGTCACCAGACATCAAGAACATTACCCCAGCTAGACATCCAGAGCATCACCCCAGGTACACCTGTTACCCTATAAATGATAATAGGTGACAGAGCTGAATCATTGTTTAAAAATGGCAGGTATAGTCACAGACTTTTTGTCTGGTTTAAGCATTAATTGATCACTGTTCTCATTAAGGACAGTGTCCAATCTACCTTCTAAGGTTAACGGGGATGACATATGTTCCTGAAAAAAAAAAAAAACAGTTCACAGAATCTGCTGAGTCACCTGTAGAACAATGCCATGATCATGTGGATACACAGTGTGACTTCAGGCATGACAATGATAAATGCACTGCAATATACTGTGCCACTAACTTCCTGAAAGTGAGGCTGGGCAGTCATTAAAACAATGATGCACTTCAATTATGCTTCTGATATTTCTGTAACAGAGTGAAATATTTGTGTATCACTGAATCGACAACACCAGGTCCAAATGACCAAGTTCATTACCTTATTCACACACAAAAGGGTTAAAATCAAAGTACTAAGGGTTACATGCTAGGTGCTCTGCTGTTTTCAATATATGCAAGCAGCATGTAGCAGACATGAAAAAACCTACTCCTGCTTAATATGCCAATGACTCTACAATGCTGGTTGCAAATGGTACAAATGTCACACTACACATAAAACGGTAGGAAAGCTTTTCTGGGCTGCAAAAATGACAGTGAATTAGTACTTTATCCCCACTGGCACAAAATCATATTTTGTGACAGAACCACACTAATAATTCCATGGCAGTTTATTCTGTTATCAAAGTGGTGCCAAGTATGAGATACCTGAAGTGCAACTTCCGATGAATATTTCCCAGCTCATGAATGCACTATGTGGGACTCATCAGACATTAGTAAACACATAGGCCTAATCTCCAGAACAGGTGTTATTTCAATTCAGTAACAGAACTGCTGTTTTTTTTTTTACTAGAAATAATCAGATTTACCATTCACAGTTCTCAGTAGACATGATTCTGCTTAATCTTGAAGTGACTGGGTTCGTTAGTATTGCAGGACAAAATTACATATGGACGACTCTGCTTTGAAAACTAACATCCAAATTCCATCTGAGGTCTAAATAAAATATAAACTTTTATACTACTAGAAGTGAAATATGTCCTACATCTGGAAACATGTTCCAGCCCTGTTGCACCTAAAGCATGAGTGATCATGCAACTTTGGTTCAGTATATTTTGACAGTTTGCAACAAACTACTTTCTCATGTCAGGTGATCTCAAACATGCAGCACTTTAAGTGGTCTGCTGTTGGATCAGCAATGAACCTTAAACATACTGAAATGTGGGATAACTTAATTCATCCTTTGTTAATAGCTTTATCTTAAGTTGTCAGATCTTCAGATGCCATTTTCACTGATATCTGCTGTGTATACTTGAAAGATGAAAGTTATGTTTCTACTATAATGATAGATCCATGTTGTCTTCTTCCACCCAGCTGAATGGATGGGTTATTGTATCTGACATCGGTACCCTTTTCATGCTGTTGTATCCAGGGTTCTGGCTCCTTCTCCAACCTAAAATTCCCTCATGTCCCTACAATACCTCAGCTCTCATATACACGTTTGCACCTTACACATCTTCCTAAGGGCCACTAAATGGAAGCAGGAGAAACTAAGACAACATAGGAAACATCTTCAAGCTGTATATTAGACAAGGCCCTGACCAAGACCAATGTGGTCAGTTGAGACCCATGAGCTGACAATTTAAGTAAGGAGGACATAGGGAGTAAAGACTGAGCTGGACAGTAAAAGACAACATGAATCTAGCACTATATTGTAAGTACATACATTTTGTATCCAGTTTTATCATTTCTGTCCAACTCAACAGAAGGGACGGATTCCCAAGCTACTAATACTCCAGGGTGGTTTCATGGAAGGATATTCTGAAGAATAGTGGAGCTGAAGTATGTACAGGATCTAGACTGCATGCCCAGTTTATAATGAGAAACAAAAAGTGTGAACAGAAGATCAGGTAGTCGCAACACAAATATGATCTAAAGGTACATTGGCAAAATAGGCTGCAGAAGCTGCAGTCACTCTAGTTGAAAGAGCTCATGGTTTGTGAAGTAGAGGTAGACCCTTCCCTTTATATACAAATATACTACAATAGAAAGCCACTTGGAAAATTTGACTTTTGAAATACCATCTCCCAGTTTGAATCTTGAAAAGGAAATAAAAATGTATCCATTTTCCTAAAACCTTTAGTGCGGGTAAAATCACAATTGGCTTTGAACGTCCATGAAATGCAAGGTATATTCTCCTTTATTACAAATATTTTGGAAGAAAACTGGTAAGTTAATGGATTGATTAAAGGCAGCTTCCAAGGTCACTTTTGTTAGGAAATTTGAATTGGTCTGAAAATATACCATGTTCTTATGAAAGATAAAATAAGGGGGCTTTAAAGATAAAGCCTGGAACTCAGACATTCTCCTTGCTGATGCAATGGCCTCCAGGAAAATAGTTTTCCAAGACAGGAATTTCAGTTCTGTTGATTATGCTGGTTTAAAAGGAGGATGAGTTAAAGCTTGAGGCAATAATATAGTATCCCAAGGATGAACTGGATCCCTGATAGGAGTTCTGTGAAGGAATGTTCCCCACAAAAAGGCTTTAGTAAGTTTAATGGAAGCAGTAGGGTTTTGTTTCAATCCTGTGAAAGTTGGATATATATGCTAATTTTATCTTAATGGTAGAAAAGGCAGTGCCTCCCTGAAATAATCCCACCAAAAAATCCAGAATAGATGGTAATGTTGAGGAAGGATCTAAGCCCTTTGAGGATGCCCAGATAGCAAGTCTCTTCCATCTACTTCTGTAAACCTTTCTGGTGTTCAATTTTTGTGAGGAGGATAAGATGGGGATCACCGAAGAAGAAAGTCTGGCATCCCTGGCCATTATCAGAATTGGAGGAGCCATTCAATGAATATCAGGACTTTTAAGTCTCAGTGAGGCTGACTGGATGGGTGAGATAGGAGATCTGGAAGAGGGTCCAGCACCCAGGGAGGACATTTCAGATGAAGCCAAATAAAGGAGAACCAAATCTGATGGGGCCAGAAGAGGGCAATGAGAATCATTGTTGCCTTGGACTGAGTGGCTTAGTGCAGGAACATTGTTATCAGAGGAAATGGTGGAAATGCATGAAGGAGGCCCAGGGGCCAATTGTAAACAAGAGTATCTCTCGGTGACTGACCCATGTGGTTGAGCAAGACAAAGCAGGTGCTGCACTTGGTGCACAGCTGACTCCATTGACTGAAAATCATGGTTGCCACTGACTGGTTGAGGATAACATGTGAGGCAGGAGGATATACCTTTTCAATTTGTCTGCTAAAACATGGGAGCTTCCTGGAATGTGCATTGACACTAGAAAGCATTTGGAAGATATTGGCCATTGCCAAACCCTTATGGCTTCCTAATAGTGTGGGTATGAACAGGTTCCTCCTTGCTTGTTGATATACCAGACCACAGCCATGTTGTCTGTCTGGATGGAAATCACACTTTTGGGGAGGGAGTCCTGCAAGGCCTGCAATGGTAGAACTGCTCTCATCTTTAAAGCATTGATGTGAAGTCTGACCTCTGCAGGCAACCATGTGTCTTAAACTTTCTTCTCTTTGAAATGCCTCTTCCACCCCAGAAGAGAGGCATCCATGATGATAGTGGCCTACAGGGTTGGAAAAATGAATATTTGACCCCATGCCACTAGTGGGGAGATCAACCACTAGTGGATGAGACATCTGCATATTGGTGTGAGATTAGCTGGGAATTGCATGGGTTACGTCATTGACCAGTGGACAGATAAGATCACCTACAGTACCCTCATATAGAATCTTGCCCAAGAAACATGCATAAACAAAGTAGCTATTGATCCCAGTTGTCGAAGTATAAGTCTTGCTGGGGGATTTAGGACAGAGAGGATCTCAGAAGCTTGGTGACACAGGGACAGTACTCTTTAATCCAGAAGTCTGGCAATTTGATATGTTCTGTCCAGGTGGCACCATATAAATTCTATTGTCTGAGCTGGTTTCAAATGACATTTCTTTAGGTTTGCAGTGATCCCCAAGAGATAGTTTCATGGGTTCATAGGTATATACTAGGCTAGTGACCACAAGGACCTTTATAAGCCTAGCTGTAAAAGCCAACCCAAATATGTCTCTATGTATCACGGGCATTTATTAGGAGGGGGTATGTTAGGTATGAAGTTTCTAGAGGTTATATGGGGGGTATGTTAGCTTGGGCATTACTGTCTGCCTCTGTCTATCAGAGACACAGGGGGCAGACATAGAGTGAATTTCTGATTTGCCCATCCATTGGTCAAGGTTATGCTTAAATAAGATTAGAGATGGACTCTGCTTCACATGGATGGGGAACCTGTTCCAGAGTATGGGGATCCTCTGATCCTCTCATCAATATATCACAAGCAAAATTTAAATCTTTGGACCTAGTGGATTTGATGCTGTTCATTTTTCAAATGTGGAAAAGGTCCATCAGAGCTGGATCTGAGGATGCCTTGTATGCCAGGCATAGCTTGCATCACAGTAACCCATATGAGACAGAGTATAGTGACAAGGCTTTAACACGATCTGTGTAGGACAATGTGTTCATACCTTAAATTTTCCTGGTATGGAGCCTTTGTGGGTATTCCAACTGTTGCATATATCTGGTCAGGTACATTCCAAAGGGGGCATTATACTCAATGATGGGTTTGATAAAGACTGAATAAAGTGGAATATGACTTCCTTTCCTCTGGATGCCATGCCCTTTCTTATACGTTGGGCAACATAGAATTATTTTATTGCTACCTTGGCCACATGTTGGTCAAAGGCAAAGTTACTGACTACATATGTTTCCAGATCTCTGACTACTGAGTTAACACTTATAGGTGTCTTATCAATGGAATAATTAACATGGGTGGCAACTTTCCCAAAAGTCACTATAATGATTTCTTGGCACTGAGTTTTTGTCCGTGACTTTGGCACTAGTCATTTGTCTGTGCTAGACCCTCTTGTAAGATGTTTGTGTCATGGTGGGAATCTATGACAGCTATCAATTTGCAGTTATTTGCAGACTTGGTCAGCCAAAGGTCCTTGACATTAGCCTTTACTTTTGAGAAGTATATGCCAAATAGGAGTGGTCTCAGCATGGAGCCCTGAAGTACCCTAGTGGTGACTGGTCTCTTAGTGGAAGTAGTTTCTGCAATCCTGACTGCCAGTGTCCTATCTGTTATGTTTGAGTTATGTAGGGGAGTGGTTTATGCCCAATTTGGTGTGTTTATTAACTATTTTGAACACCTTAGCTAGATCCATGTAGGTGGTATGCACTGTTTCCCCTCATTCATTGCCTTGGTGACCTTCTCAAAAAAGTCAACCAGGTTTAGTAGGCATGAATTTCCCTTGACAAAGCCAAACAGGATTGAGTCCAGTGTCTAAAGGTTGCCTTTGTCTTTGTGGATCATTTCCATCATAATTCATTCCATGGCTTCTAGTGAGACTAACAGGTCTGTAGTTTCCAGGGTCAGTTGATGGCCCATCCTTGTGAAATGGGATAACAATTGCAGTCCTCCATTCTCATGGTACAAAGCCTGTTTAGAGGCTATAGTTGAAAAGTGACTCAAGTGGTCCTGACAGGTCATGTTTCCAGCTATTTAGAAGGCACCCCAGGATATTGTCAAGGCCAACTGAGGCTGTGTTTTTGACCTTAGCAAGGGTTGCCAGGACCTGCTCCTTTTTAATAGTTGGGAGGAGGTATGCTATTAGGTGTTTCATGGAGAGACGCAGGGGGAAAGTAGATAGTGAAGTCTGACCTGAATTTGTCCTTCAACAAATTCACTATGCCGCTCTGTTCAGTGAATGTGGCACTACTCACCACCAGTTTGGCACAATGATGTGTGCTGCCTTTGAGGTTTCTGACATAGCTGTAGAAGGCCTTATGGTAATCTTTAACTTGTGAAGCTATCTTGACCTCATAATTGGCCTTGTTGGACCTAATTAGTCCTCTTAGTTTACTGTTAAGTTTAACTATAGAGCTTCTATCATTATGGGAGTTGTTCTTCCTGATTTCAGCCATGACCATTTTCCTTTTGTTATATTCCCAATTAAGATTATGATTCCACCATTGTGGTTTATTTTTAGAGTTTGTTTTGGGATTACATCTAGTAGGTACAGGAGCCTCTAGACAGCCATTTACATGGTTGTACAGGGTCTCTGTGAGCAATTCCACATAGATTGCTGTGAACTTGGAGTTGGGAGGGACAGTGGATTTTGACAGGCTATCACTTAATAGGTTATAGTTGCTTTGGAATGGTTGCTAACTGTTACAGGGTTTGCTGGGGTTACCTATTTGATTTTTATTTCAAAGCAGACAGCTTTGTGGTCCAACTCACCAGTGAGGAAGTGACACTGGGGTGGGGCGTACAGCTCCCATATTGATGAGTACCAGGTCCAGTATGTTTGAACCTCTGGTGGGGGTATGCAGTATCTTGTCAAGGGTATTTGTGTTAATAAAGTCCAGGACTCATTGTGCTTGTGAGTATGAGGCAGTGTATGTTTCCCACTCTATAGAGGGGTAGTTATAGTCTCCCATGAATAGGATACTTGGTTTAATGTTGAGTGTCTCCATTAAGTGTAGGTAGGAACAATGGGATTTAAGGGACATATAGGGGGACTGATAGCTTGCTAGGACATGGTAGGATTCTTTGTTTATCTTGATTTGCACATAGATAAATCCCAGTGCATCGTCATGTTTAACCAGAGTTATGCTTGTTGTTAATACAGATTGAGACTCCTCCACCTTTTGTCCCTCTTTGTAAAGCTGATAGTCTAAATGTGTGGAAGGCACCAAAGCCTTGCACTGCTGCAGTACTTTCTCAGGAGTTAAACCATGTCTCGGTAATGGCACAGATGGCTATATTCTCCAGAGTGAAGAGAGCTTGTAGCGTGTGGAGTTTCTTGTTTAGGATCCTAACATTGAGCACTAGCACCTTTAGGTTTTTTGGGGTTTTGTTTGCTATGTCAGCAGGTTTGTCAATTTGGTATTTCCTAAAAAAAAATACTAATGGGGTCAATAAAATTTTAGCCAATATTCAGAAGCTTAGGGGAGACAGGTGCAGACCATCCTTTGCAAAGCAACAGGTTCTATTAACCATGTCAAGTCAGGCTGACCAGTATTGAATCCCCCTTGGAAGACACCAGAAACTAAGCCGATTATCAGTCAGTCATCCTTTGTTCATAATATAGCATCATCCTAGATGAAGGTCAATGCTGCTCAGTGCGAAGCACATACCTGCCTGAGCCACATATTGAGAGAGATCAAGAATGTCTGTCTTCATATAGTCCAGGGAAATATGTTTCAGGTCATTAACACCCACATGAACTATGATAGAATCATAATGGTACATGTGGTGTAGTGACTTGAGTGCTTGTGTAACTTGGCAGATCCTGGCTCCGTATAAGCAACTAACTGTTATGGTCTCCTTGTTCACTCAGGTGTGTGGGGTATCTGTGTGTTGTACAATCGAGTCCCCTATGACAAGAGTCCTGGGCAATTTGTTGCTTGTCTTATGGGCTTTAGTCTTAGGGCTCCACTGGGTGTAGGATTATGTGCGAAATTTGGTGTTGCTTTTGGTGAGTGCTTTAGAGATTGCTAAAGATAAGCATTACTGTTTATAGCCCTAGGAAGCCTTGGAAGTTTATGAAGACTGCATTTTAGTGCCTAAGCATAGGTTGGTCTATGTGTGTGAATGGACACTATGTGTGGTGGATGTAGCGTGTGTATTCTTGACATCCTTGCTTGTAAGTGAGGTTTTTGCTTCCACTGCAATTGTGTATGTGCATTTCTGTCATTCTGTGTTTGTTTTTTAAGGATTAAATTGTTGTCTGTGAACATGAGACAAGTGCCACATTGTCTCAGAATGCCAATATCTACCAAGCTGCCTATGGAAACATTTGGAAATTGCATATCCATGTTGCTCGGACCTGTATTTTGATGAGTTACTGTAGGTCATGGACTGGGTTATACTGAGGTCTTCTTGAGTGGTCTCTCGCTTTTGGAATTAGACTTGGTTAGTTGTGCTAACATTTGACTGTAGTGCTGCTTAACGTGCAAACCTGCTGCTCTAAACTTGTCTCCACACAATGGCTTTGTTTTAGCCACACAAAGTTAAAGGTTTCAGTTCTAAGGGAAGTTTTATAAATAACATTTACTTTCTGGATATTTGTGTCTGTATAAAGCACTACTAACCTCTTGATGTAATAACACCAAGAAAGATTGCTTGCAAGTGAAATACTACAACAGAACAACTTAAGCAATTATATTTCTATTTGTTCTAAGACTGTGTAGAACACTGAAGACTTAGGTAGTGTGTTATATTTGTAACACTTTTATTCAGATCAGTTAAGCTTTATGGATGATGAGTGTGTTTCCCTTTAACACATATGTATGTAATGTAAGTTGCTGGTGTTCTAATATATATATATATATATATATATATATATATATATATATATATATATATATATATAAACACTGTCTTGACATATTGGTTAATTCCATGAGTGTTTACTAAGTGATGGTTTTATACTGTGCTTATCAGTTTAGTGCCATGTTCTGATAATTTGCTCAATACAGCTGTATGCATTACTGTCATTCTCTGACAGCATACCTCCTGCTAAAACTACTTTGAGCTTCCATTCATAAACTTATTTACCATCACACTACTCTTATACTTCCCCTGTATTCTCTTGCAGAGGGTGCAGAGATAAGTATCCTCGGATGGCCTCTAGAATGCATCAGTCAGGCAACTATTCTGGAGCACTGGAGGGATTTCTTGGTGAAAGGACCTTGAAATCTTTGATTATGCGGTCTGCCTCTGCCACCAGGACAACATCCGTTAAAATTATTTCTCCCTCTGCTTAGGGGGAGGGGGTCTGTCACCAGAAGGGTCTTGGGCAAAACTCTTGGATTTATGGAACCATAGCTTCTTTCTACCCTTTTGGCTCCCAAAAAAAGTCCTTTTGAGAGGTGGAAAAAGTGTTCCCATCTTGCTGTCTTCTGGCAAGTGCATCTTTGACCTTAGGAATAAAAAGTATGGAACCATCAAAGGGAGTGTTGACAAAAGACATCTTGGAGGTCATGCCTGTGAATAGCAATGCCACTCTCGGCCTGCCATTAAATGCATTGGAGATCAGTCACATGGACATGTTAGTCATCAATTCTAGGGTAGATAGCTGCATTTCCACAGTCATCTGCATATCAGTAGGCAAATTACTTGACAATGTCTCGGAAAAATCCTTGGTCAAGTCTTTCTGAAAATGAGTCATATGGACTTGGTAATTCAGTGCAAGAAAAGCAAGCATTGGTTAAGCTTAAGTTTACTTTCTGAATCTGTCTAGTACTCTGGACTTCCTGATAGGGGGATGGACAAAGGTGCTGTCTTTAGAGAGCTCCTTTTTCATGGCTGCATTAACCACTAATGCTTTTATGGCAGGACCATTGCTTCAATACACCTATTCCTAAGGCATACCAGTATTTATTTTTTGTCAGGTTTTCTCAGAATTGGCTCCACCACATCTAGTTCCTTCCAAGCCCACTGAAAGTCAATGAGCATATCAGTGGGTGGGACTGCCCAGGTAGCAGATGAGCCAGTCCTGAAAGCCTCAAGGAATACCCACTCCTCTTGGGAGGGGGCTTCAGTGGACCAACCCCCCTCTTTGTTTTATCAGTTCAAGGATGTCTGCTAATCAGATATCTTCTAAGGAAGATCTAGTGGACCCTCCACTTTCTTGATGTCAATATCTTCAGTTATTAACTCTTCAGGGGAGTCCAGGTGTCTCATCTTGCAAGTCCATTTCCAGTGTGCTTCTCTGGTGGGAGGTACTGCAGATTGCTCAGAACCACAAGGGGAATGTGCCAGGTGAGATCCCTTGAGACTTACTGATGCTAGCTGTCCTTGTCTAACAGGAAGACTAGAAGGAGAAGCTACAGAATCCAGAGGGGATTGGGATGGCTCCAACTTTGTGTGAGACCTCTTCTCTTGAACTGGAGAGCACTGTATCAAAAGCCACAAAAGCTGAACCCAAAACCAGAGCCAAGGAAGACTCCTTATGATCTGAAAATCACAATGAAGGAATCTCCTGGGTCCTGATCTGACCTTATTCCAAAGCCTACACAGGAGATGAGTTGTCTTGGGCTGAAGCACACAAGGGTAGGGATGGCTGTGGTGAGAGAAACTGTCTGAGTCAGAGCTGACCAAGCTCTTGGCTCCAAAGTCATCCTGTGGGTATTACTTGGAGCTGTGGGCACCGGATCAGATGGATGGACCAGAATAGGAGATACTAGCAAGGGCGTTTTTGGGAACTGCCCTGGAGCCCCCAGTGGAGCAGTTTCTGGGAAGACCCCCTCTCTTGGATCTGTGTCCTAAAAAACTTTAGCATCATCCTGTCAATGGTGGATTCTGAAAGAGTTTCTCAATGATTGAAAGGACCAGAAGGAGAAAGCCATAGGGGGTTGGCCTGGAATATTAATCAGTTGACCTTTTTTGAAGAATTGGAGAATGGAGCTAAGGACCTGTTGGTTCCAGTGAAAATCTGCAAGGAAGCAAGGGTGATTGGATCTGAACTGGCTCCCAGGCAATCACTGGATTCAACTGCTTGGATGTTTTCTTTGCTGGTCTGGATGGACTTGATGGGTCTGGGGATCTCATTGTTGTTTTTTCCCTGCTGTCAGATTTCTGTTTCTGTTTTTCCTGTTCCTTTTACTTGTTCTCTCCCTCTACCTGTCTGTCTGTCTCTCTCTCTGTCACTCTCTGTCTCTCTGTCCTTCTTTTTAGAACTTTCTGACTTGTCCCCTACATTCTTGGCTGACGGGGAAGCAGAAGCTGAAGCAGAAGTAGTCAATTGTCCCACTTGGGCAGGGAGAAGTCCCTTTAGAACTAATTTGTTTCTATGATCAATAAGAGTCCTGGCCCCAAAAGAAGCAAAGGAGTTGTACTTTGTGTCAAGATGGTCTACCCACAAATAATAGATGCACAAAAGCATGTGGGTGCTTGGGTGGGGTGGGTTGGGGTGGAATCTTGTGCCCACATGCGATGCACTTCTTAAAACAAGAGACCTTGGCACTCATTGTTGAGTTCAGCAATAAAAGCACCACACTGAGGAAAGAAGTGCATCAAAAATCAGAAACACTTAATAGTAAACACTTAACACTTTATAATTAATCAAGATCAGTAGTTATCGCTGAGTCTGTTGCACACTGATCTGGCAAAGACAATGTGCAGCATAAACTGTTAGCTTATTCTCTTCTAACTAGGAATGTAATAGTATTTGACGGATTACCAGTACTAACTGTTACTGTTTAGAGCTTTCCTTACTGGCCCTCCATTGTAAATATGCTCTGCCCAGTTTAGACAAACTCAGTTAAAATTTTTAAAGTAAATAAATAGTATATTGTAGAGTTTGTGTTAAATTTGTGTATTATGTTATGTACTTACAAGGTTGAGGTTTCCTTCTCTTCAGCGCCAGTATCGATGCTGCCAAGATACAAAAACTGAAGGCAGTTGCAACACATATCAGTACAGAATCATATTTTTCTAGTTGATGTGGACCTTTAGTAAAGAAAAGATTTGAATAAATAAAATAAGGTAAACTTAAATTGATATAATTGCTATTAATATGTCGGCAGCAAATTACTAAGATAGTTTACTTGAAATAGAAACAGAATGGAGGGCACAGGTTAATAGTATCTTGTTATGATGATAAAAGTCAGCCGTTTGTTTCTCCAATAAGAATGACATTTATTACAAAGAGCTATCAATATATATATATATATGGGTCTATATTAGTTTGTCGAAAGTTAATTTCAGCGAACACCTCTTCATCGACCCATATTGAGTGAAAATCACTTCAGCAATTCACCGAATTTTCCAAGGGCAATGAAACAATTGCCCTGCAGCACAGCGGAACCCACAACTAACTAAATCAAACTCACCCAAGTGGGGGCTTCACACCCCCAACTATATGCACCAACTCTGAGATTGCACTATAGCAGAGAAAAGGGCAAAGGTGTGTAGTTGGCCAACTACTTCATTGCTCTTGGAAAATACAGCGAATCGCAGAAGTGATTTTAGCTGAATATGGGTCGATGAATAGGTGTTTGTTGAAAATAACTTTTGGTGAACTAATATATATATCTATATATATATATATATATATATATATATATATATATATATATATATATATATATATATATGGGTCTACTTCACTTTCCTGAAAGTTCATTTCACTGAAACTCATTTGACTGAGCACACTTGACTGAAAGCTCACTTCACTGAAAACTCATTTGACTGAAACTCATTTTGTTGAAAGGTATATGCCCTTTTCCCCATTGTAGTGCAATCCTGTTGTTAGTATATATATATATATATATATATATATATATATATATAATATATATATATACATATATATATATATATATATATATATATATATATATATATATATATATATATATATATAGTAAGGGGTGTGTGGGGTGCACAGCCCCCCCACATTGGGGGGTGAGGGAGGTATTGCCCCCCCTCATAGTTTGAGTATATATTGTTCTCTAAAAGGAGTTATTCATTGGAGTTGTAAGTATCCGTGTATATGGTTTAAAATGTATAACAGAGGTGGAGGGCTACACCTACCACACCCCCAACCCCCTTTCTATATATATATATATATACATTATCAATTCATGGAAAAAGTGCATTTAGTAGAACAGTGTGACTGTTCACAAAAGAAACGAAACTTGACAATTTAGTATCTGGTCAAACAGAAGGTTATTTTCTTATGAGGCATGGCCTGTAGATCACATTCTGTTACTCAGGAATAGCTGTATTTCTAAGACAATGTTATATGAAAAGGCAAACAATACCAAGTTCAGTAGTGACTTTAATGATTAGGGTGGCATGGTGATGCCTCACAGCTTTTGGTTCTCTGGCTTGATTTCCAAGTGGGATACATACTATATGGACTCTGCATACCTGGGTCCTTATGAGTTTTTGCTGTTGGGTCCTCTTTCCTCCCGGATCTTAAAGACATGGTGGTGGGTGAAGTGACAAGCTGTAAATTGCCAATAGTTGTACATAAATGTGTGGGTACATGCGCATGAGTGCATACACAAGTGTATGTGTGCGCACCTACATATTTGAGTGTGTATATGTATCTTGTGATGGACTGGTATTCTGAGCAATGTGTCTCCTTGCCTTATAGCCATTGCTTTACTGCTTGGTGGGATAATCTGTAATTCCCCACAGCCCAAACATGATTAATTGTGTACCAAAAAATTAATGAATATTCTCCTGATGGACTTTAGCAAGATAAGGTAATAATCATTTTTAGAATGCCACAGCAATATTATTTCTGTAGAAAAAAAATATGCGCAGTGGATCTTATCCTGTTTCCCTATACAGATTCACTATTTCCAAGACTAATACTCTACCCTTCCTGTACTGCATATTTCATGCACAATTGTCTTTGATGTTTCATGCTACTGGGTCATATAACTAGATGTTAGAAAAACAGATGCATTGTACTCTATTATCAAACTTCTTTCTACACTGTTTAGAGGCTTTATTTTGTTAAATTATTATTATTATTATTATAAAATAAACAACACACTGCAAAATTAACAGAACTGACATTAACTTACTCAGATTAATTACAGCAGTAATAACCTCTTGAGTTTCTGTGTTTTCCACTAAGCAGACAAGAGTTGTATTAACCTTGATGATGACTGTCAACTGACTGGTAATATTGTAAAGTTTGGTTATGGAATCTTGTATGCTTTCAGGTTCTGGACCATTTTCCAAAGTACAGTTCTCATTTTCGTTGATCCAGTGAAGAGTTGCATTAGGATATCCTCCAGTAGAAGAACATGTGACGTTTATAGCTGTTGCAGAATTGTTGAATTTCCAGAATTCAGATACAGAGATAGATGGCTTACTGTAGCTTGCTACAAAAATAAATAAATAAAACAAACAATAAATGAGAACTCTAGATGTTGTTTAAATATGTATGGAAAACTCTTTGGATGGAAGGTTTCCCAGTGACTCACACAAGCTAATACCTGAAAATATTGAAACACTTTGGGAAAATAAACCAAATATTTGGCTGCATGATGGGAGAGGTGCAAGCTAAAGGACTTCTGTATTATAGTTTATGATGATGGGTTTGGATTGGCATGCTCTAACACACTTACAAGGAAACGTTTGTGTTTATCCTACAGTACTGACTTAAACTCATTCTTCTTGCAATAGCATGGCTCACTTGATATGTGAATGCATTATTCAGGAAATGTAAGTGTGGCTCAATTTATAGTGAATAAAAGCATTAGCTACACTTGTATTAACTGGTAGTTCTGTTGTTTCTGTTTTTAAACTTAGGAATTTATACAAGTCTGACATCAGGGGCTTCTAACTTTTAAACTGCTATGATCTCAGAGAGCTGTCAGCCCATAGTCTAACATCCTTCCTCCCACATACTGTGTCCTCAACATAAGCAATGCTGATGCTAGAAGGGTGGATGGGATAGGGGCCATCTTCCATAAAGCCAGAAATTAGACATTTTTTCTAATCCACCAAAAGCCCAAGTACAACATCATGGGGCAGCATGTGAATGACTGTGCTCCTGTATGCATCTGGGTTAACATGTCATTGGAACTTGGAGTTACTTTTGGAATCTTGCAGACTATTTCTCCACATGAGGTCAAACCTGTAGCAGTTTAGTGCTGACCCTTCTCAAGAAGAGAGTATACCAAACAGACCAATGGTTACATCAGCCTACATCTCCTGCTGCCCTCCCATCCCAGGTTAGTTATTGAACCCTGGTCCTTAGCAGTATAGTGATGGCCAAAGCTGGTTCAAGTGTTTTGTTGTTGAGGCACTTTTTTGTTGCCTGTGTGAGTCACTCTATATTTAATATGTCTTACTTTCTTTTTTAAGGAAATTTGTATTAATTTAGCATATTTACAATATATACACGAAAGCAGTGGTTAGCATTGCCGCCTCACAGCAAGAGGTTCTCTGGTTCGATCCTCGGCTGGGGTGCCTTCTGTGCGGAGTCTGCATGTCCTCCCTGTGGTCGCTTGGGTTTCCTCCGGGTGCTCCGGTTTCCTCCCACATCCCAAAGACATGCTGTAGGTGGATTGGATACTCTAAATTGGCCCTAGGTGTGCATGTGAGTGTGCCTTCTGTGGAAGGTTGGGCGCCGGGCTGGCAACTCGACACCGTAAAACTCCACTGCCATTCAATGTGCGGACAAGGTGATCCGCTGTGGCGACCCCTAACCGGGAAAAGCCGAAAGAAGAAGAAGAAGAAGACAATATATAGATGAAAGGAAGAAATTCAACTTCATAGATTGTTATACAATGCTAGGAACACATTGAATCATCAAGGTGGTCTTATACAGGTAACACATTAAAAGTCTTGCTATTTCAACAGCAACATTTCAAGGGTATCCCAACAACTAAAGATCTTAGTATGATTTATAGATCTTAATCTGATCACTTCTTCTTCAGTTTTACATAGTACTGTTGTTAAATTTAAAAATGAATGTAAGAACTGAGTTTGATTTTCAATTTTTTTGTAATAACTTTTCTAGCAACTGCCAAGAGAGCCCAAACGCCAATATATATATATATATATATTTTTTTTTTTTGCTCTTTGGTTTTTACAGATACAGGAAGTGAAATATTCATTAGTATTACTTATCTAGATAAAGAACAATTATCAGACCATAACCCCTAAAAAAACAATCCATAAACACTTGTATCTAGTCAACTTTTACATCTTTACTACATCTCCAACAAACTGAAGAAGTCATTTTACTAAACTTAGAGATTTTCTAGGGTATAATAAATATTCTACGTATATATTTCCACATAAAAACTTTCCAGTATAAACTTGAAGACGTTGACTAACTGATTTAAGTAACAAAGCTTTATTCTTACTATCTATTGAGTCATTCAATCCACCACTGTCTAAAAAAATTCCAGAATTAATGAATCAAAATTATTCTATTTATAATAACTTAATAATATCTTACATAACTTGGTCAAGCTTTCTTTGTATGTCACTCTACCTTCAGTAACAGCATTCGTATATTCATATAAGCAAGCAATAATGCCCAACAGGGTGTGTGTTAATGTGTTAATGTGTAAATAACGTCCGCCCAGGGGTGTTTTGTGGCCTCTACACCCCTGGAAGGGCATTAATTACACATTAACACACACCCTGGAGGGCATTATTTCTCTTAGAGAATGGGCTCTCTGTAAAATTGTTGTGTTTCACTTATTTATTTTTCATGTACTATTTTATTATTTTTAATATATTTTTGATGTAAAATAGTTCCTCCATGTAATGTTTCATACTTGTTGAAGTACATGTTAATTGTGTTGGAGGAAGCATTTTGCATCCAAAATATAACAACTTAAAAATCCAGGTATTTACTTTATGTTTGTGGTCTCTTACTCCTAAAATGTTTGGTTTATTGCCAGTCATTGGAGACAAAAGTTAATAAATAATGACATACATTTGATTTTCAGAGTTTTATTTCCTTCAGAAAATTCATGCTAACACAAATCATTTTATTTAAGTAAGTTTGCAATTGTATAAGAGCAATAATTAAAATCTGTTCTTATTTTTGAGACTTTGTTCTGTTTTTATTTTAGGTTTTATGCAGATTTCTTCAGCAGAAGGGTCCAGAAGTACACAAACCTCTTTGCTGCTGCCAGTGGTAGATCTCACTCACTCTCTCTCAAACACTCATCTCTGCTTCAGAAAATGCATGCTAACACAAATCATTTAAAATATGTTCCTATTTTAAGCCTTTGTCCCATTTATTTTAGGCTTATCCAGATACCTTGATCTAAGAGCATACCTCTCAGCTATAAATATTTTTGTAGAATGCCCAGATTTTTTGCCTCATATTTTCGGTCTGTTCCACATAAAAATGTATTTTTGACAAAACACTGGATAGTCTAAAGCTTAAAGTCACTAAATAATGACATGCATTTGAGTTTCAGATTTCATATCCGTCAGAAAATACATGCTAAGAGAAATACTGTTCTTCTAGCAACGTTCTAAATTTATAAAGAGCAATATTTAAAAATGTGCTCCTATTTCTTAGCATTTGTCCCCTCCATTATGTCAAGCTTTATCCAGATTTCTTGTGCTAAGTGGTTGACAGGTATGTCTAAGAGGTCGATAGGTATGTAAAACTGCTGCTACTGCCAGGGATCCCTCTCACACACGCTACCAGGGGATCATTCAATCGCTTTCACACTTCACTCTCTCTATATCTCTCTCTCTCTCTCTCTCTCGCTACACACACACACACACACACATACACACACACACACACACACACACACACACACACACACACACACACACACACAGTCTCTCTCCTTTCATGCACCCATTCACTCACACACACAGAAACAAATACACATACACGCACTTTTTTCTTTCATGCGATCAATCTCTCTGCCTTATTCACATACATGCATACACTCTCACACACATGCTTTATTTTAATTTTCTTTTTCTTTTTTTTATTTTGCACTCGCTAAACAGCAATAGTGAGTGTAAAATAATGGCTCGCTCAGTCTCACTTTCAGTGATATGCACATATACACTCACACACAGACAAACACAGACACACACACACACACAATTTTTTTAGTTGCCTTCTTTGTTTTAACATTTTACACTTGGTAAACAGCAAAAGTGCTGTTTAGTGAGTATAAAATAAAGGCAGCTATTCCGTTTACTCAGTCTGAGCTCCATGACAGCTTGATATGTTGCCGTGAAGAGGCGGACTCATTTTTCACTAGGCATTACTTGTACATTAATATTCTGCTGGAGAACATTGATTCTGCAATTAGGGTGCAGATGTACAGTTTGTCCATTCTCTAATGCTCTGTTCCTGTTCACTTATATTCACAAATTCATTTAATTTCTTACTGATGGATAATATTAACTGGTTAGCAGATTCATCCAACTTACATTCTTTCATTAAAAATTGTGAGGACTTAGCATTTCCTTTTTCATAGCAGTCAGACCATAATACTAATCCATTCATTTTTAGTAAATTCATTATAGCATTGTTCTGAGTTTCCTTACATCTAGAGGTATGTGCAATAGGAAAACACAAAATTTCCATTTTGATATTAATGGAGTTTTAAAAACATATTTCTTAACTGTTTTAAGAATTGATTTCAAATATGTGTAGTATAATGATTGAAATGAATTTCCTTTGAGAAGTTGTGGGTAGCAATTAATAAAGAACTAAAAGCTTTATCTGGGAGGGGAAGGTGGCAAGAGTCAAGTGGGATAAGCTGATTCTTCCAGTAGAACAGGGCATTCTGGGATTACTCAATTTGAAGGGGCATTTCAGAGCTACACAGTTAAGATTCCTGTACCTAGCACTAGAAAACTATAATTCAGAGTGGAAAGGGATGATGATGAAACAGGGGGAAGCTCAAGAAACAAGGAGAGACTGGGATTTTGGATGCAAGCCTTTATGGACAATAACAATAATCATACAGAATATTATATCCATAATGTAGAAGAAAGTATTCTAAGAACTAAACTAACACAGGAATGGAAAAATGAGGTTCTGCCAATAGGGGCTGGAATTTATTGGAGAAAACTGTCAAAGAAACCAAGGCATTGGGAATTAATAACTAGAGGGGGAAAGATGACAGGACAGAAAGTCACCAAGATTTTATTTGGCCTGCAGGCTATAGATTGCCTATCAGGAAATGATAGCAGAGTATAGGCAAAGAGAAAGAAATAGGGGGGTTCTAAATGAAAGACCAGCATTGGTAGAGTTTTAATAGAATCTAGAACGGAAGCTGCCATTAAAAAAGTAATAATTAATAAAGCATATAAAATATTGCATGATAACTATACAACTCAATCAGGGGAGGTTAGAAAGGATTGGGAAGACAGACTGGATAAGCAATTCATAAAAAAACAATGGGAGGATATATGTATGTCTCCCAAATAGGCAACAAAATCTACACGATTTAGGATTTTTTCTGGAAATGTTTACATAGGTATTTTTATACCCCAGGTAGACTCTAGAGAATTTTTCCTCAGACAGACTGCAAATGTTGGAGATGTAGGAAAGAAAGAGGTAATTGGGAACATTTTCTGGGAGTGTGTTAAGTTGGCTGACATTAAGGATTTCCTGCGGGATGCAGTGTTGAGATTCTGGGTGGGCAGATTGGTCTGACAAGGGAGATGTTTTTTCTGAGCTATGATACAGAATCTGAATTGCCTAGACATGGTAAGACCTTGTTGTGTCTAATAATGGTGACTGCCAAAAAACAGTTACTAGAAAATGGAAATCAAAATCTAAACCAACTATACTGGAAGTAGTGAATATAGTAACAGAGATAAAACAACTGGTCTAGAACTGAGTTCTTTTTAAAAGTGTAGGAGCAAACTACACAGGAAAAAATGGGAATTGTGGTAACAATACATACAAGGGAGAGATGAGGTTTAAAAGGTGGCATGACTTAAATGAGCTATGTAATGTTTGAGTGAGAAAGATTGGGTAAATTATAAGTGATGTATAAGGTTTGCAGATGGGAGTGTGTCAGTATGGTTTGTGATGTAAAATGCTTGCAACTAGGACTGTGTCGATGTGGTTTGATTTCATTTATATAAATGTATGATTGCCTATGTAAGAAGTGATGGTTTAATAAAGATGTGTCTTGTTTAAAAAAACAGGAATTGAATAATTTATGTAATATTCTTTATGTTATATGATCTATAGCAATATATGTGAAGTATAATGTTTATTTTAATAGTTTGATTACTTTTATATGAATGTAAATTTGCCTATGTCACAAGTGACACATTCATATTGCAAAGCAGTTCAGGCATTTCTTAAGAATTGTTGCATCTGCTGTATATTATCAGTTCTCTGATTTACCCCTTGGGCTCTCAGTTGCACCAAGAGTATTCACAAAATGCTTAGCTTCCAGTCATTGCTTACTGCAGACTGCAAGGTATACACATTTTTCCATATCTGGATTGTTGTCTTATCTTTGCAGGCTCTTTTACCAGCTGTCAACAGTGTCTAGCAACTATGTAGGAACTTCTATTCAATGTAAAATTTCAGATAAATTTACAGAAGTCTTCTCATATCCTGTCACACAAGAATAGATTTCCTGGGATGCTGGTTTGACTCAACCTTGAAGAGAGCCTTTCTCCCCTCAGACAAACTAGAAATGTTCCAACCATTTTTTTTCATAATTTCTCCAGCATAAATCAATTATTACCAAGGAAATTTCACAGGATTCTGGGGTTAGATAGCAATAAAGATGGTCATGCTTCCCTTTGTCAAAACTACACATAGAGAACACAACAGTACCTCAGATCAGTCTGTACCCAGCATTTACATCCTTTATCTTTTCAGATTCCTGTTCTAAGGTTTGTAAAGAGGGATATTTATTGCTGGCTAGACCAGATTGCTTGGAATCCAGGTCTTCCATTCTGTCTTCTGACACCTCCCCCAGTACATAATCACAGATGTTTGCTGTCATGGAGCATGGCATCAAAAGGGATAAAAGTGCAAGCTCTGTGGGATCCTCGAGACAGACAGATAGATAGAAAGAAGCATATAAATGTCACGGAGATGTTGCCTGTTATCAGTGGTTTGAAGGCCTTGAATCAGCTGTGGTCCCCAGGACCTCTACTAGTATACACAAACAATACCAGAGTGATGTGGTACATAAAAAGGGGGTACCAGATCATACTCTCTTTGCATGCTGGCTATCATGGCTGGGTAGGTAGCAATTCAACTCAACTCAACCTCACTCTTCAGGCTGCATACATTCTTTCAGAGCAAAATTTTATTGCAGACAAGCTCAGCAGGACCAGAATACATCCCCACTCATGGAAACTTCATCCTGGAGTCTTCCAAGATCTGCTCTGTCTGTAGAGAACAACAAGAACAGACCTGCTCGGCTACCTTCAGAACAGACAGGTAGAGAAATTCTGCTCCAGGACATTTTGCAACAGGCTTGGAAGACAGATGTTTTTTCATTTGGATATATGGGAATGTTCCTATATACTTTTTCACCCTTTCTACAGATTACCAGTATTTTTTTAAAAATCCAGAAGCCCTCCCATATAATTGTGGTGGTGACTCCCTTCTGGTCAAGGCATCAATGATAAACCCTTCTCTTCAATCTGGTCAATTGCAATTACCACAAGCTTTCTCGCAGACTGGATTTACTCACATAAGACGGGGGAGTTTGAAACACTGCAGTCTAGAAACATTTCAACTAACTGCCTGAATGGTACAATTTTAATAACTTTTAGGCACCTTTTTTCTGAAGGAGTTCAGCAAACCTGTTACTAAAGGAGAAAGAAATCCTGCTACCAGAAAATCATACATGGGTAAGTGGAAAAAGATTTTCTAGTTGGTGCAATTCAGGCAGTGAGGATATTCAGCATGCCAGATGCCTCTGGTTCTTGATTATTTGTGTGAGTTACTCTCTGGTGGTTTGTTGTACTCTTCTATCAAGGTATATCTGTCAGCCATTTCTGCTTGTTTGCCATTAGATCTTCCCTTTCTAACAATGCACAAGTAAAACAATTTTTGAAGGGATCTTTCATGCCCACCCACCTAGGAAACAGATGGCTTTTCCTTGGAATAACAATTTTATGCTTGAAAGAGGTTAGAAAGGACTGGGAAGAGAGACTGGATAAGCAATTTGCAAAGAAACAATGGGGGAATAGAATATATGTATATCTCTGAAAAATGCAACAAAGCATAGAAGATTTAGGATCTTTGCTTGGAAGTATTTACACAGGCATTTTTTATCACCAAGTATAGACTCCAAAGAATTTTTCCTCAGGTAGACAGCAAATGTTGGAGATTTGATGAGGAAGAAAGAGGTAATCGGGAATATATTTTTTGGGAGTGCAATGAATTGGCAGACTTTAAAAATTCCCTGCAGGCTACACTATCAGAAATACTGGGTGAGCAAACTGATATAACTGAGGTATTGATTTTTTTGAACTATGATACAGAATTGTAATTGCCTAGACAAGTTAAGGCCTTGCTGAGTCTAATTATGGTGGCTGTCAAAAAAAAAAGCAATTACTAGAAAATGGAAATCAAAGTCTAAACCAACTGTACTAGAAGTAATGAGATAAAACAGCTAGAAATTGGATCTTTAGAAAAGGGTATAAGGAAATTACATAGAAAAAATAGGAATTAGAACAATACATGCAGAATAATGTTTTGGGGGTGGAATGAGGTTTAAAAGAAGGCGGGATTTGAATGAACTATGTAGTGTTTGACTGACAATGACTGAATAGGTTATAAGTGATGCAACTAAAATTATGTCATTATAATTTGTGATGTGTAATGCTTGCTCCTAAAAATATGTCAATATGGTTTATTTTCATTTATATAAATGTAGGATTGACCATGTCATAAGTGATAATTTAATAAACATGTTTCTTGTTGAAAAAAAAAACAATTTTTGCTTGAAAATCTTACTCAGTCTCAATTTGAACTAGATTATGAGGCTGAACTGTGGTTCTTAACATGGAAGATGGTGTTACTTATTGCTCTGACATCTGCAAGGCAAGTGTCTAAGTTACAAGCACTTATGGTGAGTCAGCCCTATTTCATTTTTCACAAAGGGAGAGTTTCTTTGAGAACAAATCCTACCTTTATGTCTAAAGAAATCTTGGACCTCACTTTAAGCCTGACTGTTCATCTCCCAGTCTTCTTTACTGAACCAAAGAAGAAAATAGAAAGGGTCCTTCACGCTCTGGATGTACACAGGCAGTTCAGGTACTACTTAGACAAACTTTAACCTTCTAGGAAAGCTGAAGGTAAGAGAAGAGGACAGTCATTGTCAAAGCTGATTATATCTATTTGTTTTTTCATGCTATAACTTTTTGTGATGCCACAACAAAAACACTTCCAAACAGGGTTACAACTCATTAGAGAAGAGCATTAGCTTCTGCTTTGGTTTTCTGGAAAGGGGTGGACACTTGAAATATTCTAGAAGCAGGGGCATGGTCCTCTATACATACGTTTACAAAGCATTACAAACTGGATTCATTTTGTAGATCCAGAACAGACTTAGATATACTCCATGTGCTCCTGGAATCTTACTTACTGGCATCTTCCCTTTATTCCTGTCTAAACTATGGGAGTCTATCCATATAAGTTTGGCTAGTGCAATGGCGATGCAATCATGAACATAGTACAGATGTATACGTAAACTTACCATAGCAGTAGATATTCTAATGGATCACCATTGCAGTAGCCACGCTTCCCTTATAGGTTCATAGGTTCATACTAGGCTATCTGCCCTAGGGCATTTATAAGCCTAGCCAGAGTGTGTTTGGCTTTCGCCACCCATTTTAAATTAATTTTGCTATGCCTTTTTTTGAGGTTAGTATACTGTGCCTCTGTCTAACAGTGACACAGAAGTGATAGCCGGGATAAACCTACGATCTCCCATCCACTCATCAAGATTCCTCTTGAAGAGAGTCAATGTGGGACTCTGCCTAACCTGGACTGGGATTTTATTCCAGAGTGAAGGGAGCCTCTGGGTTATGAATCTGTCCCTCCAGCATGTCCTATTTATTTCAGTGCTGAGGTTCAAGTCTCTCGAGTGCGTAGCTCGATGGGATTTGGATTTTCTGAGGTGCAGCATGTCCATTAATTCGGGTTGGAGATGGCTTCATCAGTCAGGCACAGATCGCCTCTGAGCAGGCGGTATGCCACTGAGTAGAACTGGAGTTTCTTTAACCGGGCAGCATATGGCATCTGTTTGAGCCCTTTGATCCTCTTGGTGATGCAATTTTGGGGTCTTTCCAGTTGCTGCAGGTGTCTGGTAAGGTACATCCCAAAAGGGGCATTGTACTCAATTATGGGCCTGATGAGGGATGAGTAAAGAGGTACGATGACCTCCCCTGATCTAGATGTGAATCCCTTCATGATTAGGTGGGCTATATAAAATGTTTTTCTAACCACTTTGGCCACGTGGTTGTCAAATGAGAGATTGCTATCAACTTGGGTCCCCAGGTCCCTAATGACTTCTTCTGTACTTAATGGATTACCACCTATGTGGTAATTTGTGGGCACTTTGTTTTTGCCAAATGGATGACTATACACTTTTGGCGTTTAGCTTGAGGCCATGGCTCTGGCACCAGTTGTCTGTTTCTATGAGGCCCTTTTGGAGGATGCTTGTGTCGGCTGGAGAGTTGATTATGGCGCCCAGTTTGCAGTCATCTGCGAACTTGGTCAGCCACAGTCCTTCCGTGTTGGCCTGTATCACCGAGAAATATATACCGAACAAGAGAGGTCCCAGGACTGAGCCTTGTGGGACGCCACTTGTAACTGGTTTGGAGTCTGACATGGCTCCAGCAATTCTAACCATGTGGGTTCTATCCTTGAGCCAGTTTGCAACCCATCTAGTGACATAGGGGTTTATATTTAAGCTGGTGAGCTTATCTATAATGCCCAAGTGGGGTATTGTATCGAAGGCTTTTGCGAGGTCCAGGTAGGCTGTGTGGACCACCTTCCCCTCGTCAATGGCCTTGGTGACTGTTTAAAAGAAATTGACCAGGTTTAAGAGGCAGGATCTGCCCTTAACAAAGCCAAACTGGGTAGGATCCAGTGTCTGTAGGTCCCCAATATCTTTATTTATGAGGTCCATGATGATCCTTTCCATAGCTTTGCAGACCAAGCTAGTCAGGCTTATGGGGCGATAGTTTCCAGGATCCGTTGAGGCACCACCTTTGCGGAGAGGGACCACTGTTGCTGTACGCCACTCTTTGGGTACATATCCTGTAGTAAGGCTAAGATTGAACAGTAGTTTTATGTTTGGGTTTAGCTCTTCTTGGAGTTCATGTAGGACGCAGCCCGGGACACCATCTGGTCCCATTGATGCTGTGTTTTTTGCTTTGGAGAGGGCGGCTCTTACCTGAGCATCTGAGATGTCAGGGGGGCAGCACTCTGTTGGGATAGATATTTGTCCTTTTGGTGGGGAGAGGGGGGAGAAGTTTGCACTGAATAAAAAGCCCCTTGTCCTGATATTTCTGTGCTGTGATGCCAGGGTCTGGTTATTTTCATGATTCTGTATATAGTTTTTGTTATCAGTCTCTTTGCTTCATAGCACATATACTCAGGGCTCTTGCCTCCTTCTAGACAAAAATACTCTGAAGCTTTTAGAGCTCCACCTGCCTTTTATATGGAGTGCCCCAAGTGCTCCTAGCCAGTGAAGCTCAAGAAAGGCACCCAAAGCTTTGAGAAGCTGGCTGGTGCAAAGGGGGTAAACCCATATAGCTTAGGCTACTGCACCAGTAATCCATTAGAACATCTGCAGTTATGGTAACTTTTCTTGCCCAACTGTACTTTCACTTTGCTAATGCTGGTAGAACAGGCCACTTAGACATTCTGTACTGGATTTGTGGAACAAAACTGGATTAAAATGTATAGTCGAGAAGATGGTTTGCACAGTAGGGGCAAAGGCAGTTAGCACTTTTTATTGGCTGACATTGACTGAGATTTACAGTTGCCATGTGCTGAGTGCAGAGTTTAGGCACTTACATTCAACTTATCTCTGGTGTGGTGTCTTGAGTCAATCAGGGTATTCCCTGTAACAATTCCCACTGCCTTCTCTTTTCCCCCACCCCCCTCTTTCCTCAAACAGGTTAAACTGCTACAGTTCAGTACAGGCATAATTTTCAAATCTAGGTGCTTAGGATTTCCCTCTCTCTTCCCCCCTTGGCTGACCTGGTGTGACTTAATGTAAGTTTCTTCATTGTATGGATCTTTTACTGTTTTTTGTGTAACTGAATGACCTGCTGCTAAATTCTGGTTCTGCACAGACTGCTCTATTTTTTTCAGAGGCTCTATAAGTAGCTAGTGACTTTACTGAATTTCAGTGGTAATATTTGTGTTTAAACTGAACCTGTACCTAGAGAAAGTGTATAATCAGAGCTCCTCCTTGCTGCATGTGTTTTTTAATGTTTAAATTGCACACACACATTGAAGAAGTGCTTTTATGACTTGAATAACTTGGGCTAGCTACACCTGAAGTGCTTTTGCTGGCAATTTTCCAGTTGTACAATTGTGAATAATTGATTTAGTTTTTCTGGTATATCTTTAAAATCTGGCAAGTGTTTATTTACTGCATTGCTCTCTTGCTTAGGTTTCTTAGCTATAAATCTTAGTTCATTCTGAAGTATGCTACTTTACCCTCCCACCAAACCTTTCTGAATGCATTATTATATAATAACTGCCTGTTGTTGCCTTCATGCTTACCCTAGAATCTCTGCTTTTCTGTTTTCCTAGTTGAACTCTACAGTTCCCTACAAAACGGTGTCTACAGGACTGCAATCAGTTTCTCTCAACATTTAAACAGAGTAGGTTGCACACACAAAAGCATTTGTTAAGCTTTCACTTACAGTGCTTTGTAATTAAGCAGGTCACCATATTGGTCAGCCATAGGGCTCTTTGTTTCTACTTGAGTGGTTACCTCCTTCCCCTGTAACTGAAGTAAATTGACTCTTACATTAAGAGCTGTAATACTTACCTTATAGCTTTAGGACACCTTAGGAAACCTTGTAAACTGCATTAGCCCTCGTTAAGCCCTCGCTCGGGCTCTTTTCGCTCCCCTCCCTGCCCCCAATTCCCTCCCACCCCCAGTACCTCTAAATTTATAGTACTATAGCCACTCCCCCACTTTCTAGATCCTATCTGCTTTCATCTGGGATAATTCCACCCACCCCCATTCTACTACCTACATTTTAATAGCACCTATTAGCTTTCATCTGGCATTCTCCCATCCCCCTTCCAATACCTTTACCTCACCACTCTATCTTCTGGTGTTGCATCATTAGGTAAAACAGTTCCTTAACTCACTAGCTGAATCACAGATAATGATATACTCCTCTTTACTACCCCTCTTGTTCACACCATACCTCCTTACCTTGTATGAAAGCCAGTTTCTCATGGGATTTCAGGTCCCAAAAGGCCATACTATCACCCCAGCTGTAAATCCTTCCACCTTCAACCATACTTACAGTACCAGATCCTATCCAACATCTTGTTCAGTCTATCAGCATCTCAACCCCAGGCACATTAGCTCTAGATCCAAACACTACCACAAACTAATAAATAAATTCCTGAAGTTCATCACCAAGTATAGACTCAACCTAATACTTGGTGGTGATATTTGCCCCAACCCTGGCCCGCTCACTTCAGATATACATACCCCCTCTACTTGCAATCTAAGCTACAAACCTACAATTAATAGGCCAACTAACTCTCTCCTAGT
The DNA here is from genome assembly GCF_019279795.1 of Protopterus annectens. Taxonomy (NCBI): domain Eukaryota; kingdom Metazoa; phylum Chordata; order Ceratodontiformes; family Protopteridae; genus Protopterus; species Protopterus annectens. The sequence continues at coordinate 258,712,984 of NC_056736.1, read as the reverse complement.
CTGTCATCTCAATATTAGAAGCATTAATAACAAGGTACATGAATTGCATGCACTTCTGGATGTCCACTCCCTTGAGATTCTCTGTTTATCTGAAACCTGGTTAAAACCTAACACTAAAGACAATGAAGTGTTACCACCTGGGTACAACATACACAGGCTGGATCGTGCTATGAGGAAGGGGGGTGGGGTTGCTGTACTCTATAAATCTGAGTTGAATGTCACCATAGATGTAATACAACCTCTTCAGATTAATAACTCAGAGATTCTTGCCACCAAATTGCAACTTAATAAAAATAAATGCATTAATATCATCTGTATGTACATTCCCCCAGGTAACAATATATCTACATTTGAAGATATCCTGCACTGGCTATCATGTCACTACCCCCAAGAAACCCTACTACTTGGAGACTTTAACATGGACTGGGGCACCTGTTCCTCAGAATCCCCAACCACCCATATTAACCTGCATGCATTTAAACAAATCATATCCACCCCTACCAGGATAGGTAAACCTAACCAAAAAGAAAGTATACTTGACAGGGTACTCATAAACAGTCACCCCCAACTGTACACCTCTGGTACCCTCCTTAATGGCCTAAGCGATCACCTTCTCACATATGTAATTAAGCACAAAACCATTAATTCCCAACAACCCTTACTCAGAAAGGTTAGAAACAATAAAAACTTTGACCTTGCCAAATTCCAACAAGAACTAAACTCATGTAATTGGTCTATTCTAAAACACCTCCCTTAGAGGAAGCAGTAGCATACTTTAACAACAAATTCCTAGAGATCCTTGATTTGCATGCACCTGTTCGTTCAAAGAGAACCAAGGCAAAAACTGCACCATGGCTTTCTATAGAGTCTAAACTCAAAATTACCCTTAGAAACAAAGCATGGGCTTTATGGCATTCTTCTAAAGACCCTCAAGATCACATTAAATACAGGCAATCCAGGAACGAAACCAAAAAATCAATTTTACAAGACAAAAAAATATAATACTGTAATTTACAGCCAATAAATCAAAATAACCCTCAGAAGTTTTGGGCAGGTTTAAATAATCTACTACATCCTGGACAAACTTCAACCCCAATCCCTGCTGCTACTATTGATAAAACTCCTGAAGATGTTTCTGATAGTTTTAACCAATTCTTTACTGAGACAATTCAAGCCCTAGCTAGCTAACTACCTCCTAGCTCCCCTGGTCCTGAAAGTAGCACCCCTAGAAACCTACTCGCGTTCAGCTTCCAACCAGTCACCACTTCACTTATCCGTACCTTGATCAAAAAATTAAAACCCACTACACTTTCTGCTGATCAACTCCCTGCCAAGTACCTACAAAAATCAGCTGATGCTATTGCTTACCCCGTCTCAATACTAATCAATCAAACCATAGTAGAAGCTAAAATTCCCACCATCTGGAAAATATCCTATGTAATCCCACTTCACAAAGGAGGCAGCTCTACTGAATTCTCCAATTATAGGCCAATAGCTATACTCTCTCCACTTGCAAAAACTATGGAAAAATGTATTCATAGACAACTCATGCACCACCTAATCCAAAATCGCCTTATGGCAGACACTCAGCATGGCTTCCGTCCTCATCACAGCACTACTTCAGCCCTCCTAGCCTTTACTAACACCATAAACCATAATCGCAACAATAATTATATATCCTCAGCACTCTTTTTGGATCTTTCCAAGGCATTCGATATGGTTGATCACCAACTTTTAATCCACACCCTGCAAACATTCTGTCTAGATACTGGAGCCCTCCAATGGTTTCAATCCTACCTGAATGGTCGACAGCAGGCTGTCCTCTGGCAGAACAAACTCTCTAACCTTCTACCTAACACCCTTGGAGTACCACAAGGCTCTATACTAGGGCCCTTGCTGTTCTCCATCTTCATTAACGACCTTTACACTGTCATCCCAAAAGTCAGCTGTATCCAATATGCTGATGACTCTACTCTGATTTGCTCAGCCACATCTCCAGTAGAGTTATGGTCAGCTACCCAGACCACCTTTAATACAATAGAAAACTGGCTTTCTGAACATCGTCTGATCCTAAATCCCAAAAAAAATAAAATGCTGTTATTTTCACCAACATGTAGGTCTACCGCTTTCACCTTTACCATAAAATCAAATGATGGCACAATAATCTCCCCTGACCCATCTACAAAACTATTAGGTGTCATCATAGACAATAATCTAAAATTTGAACTATATGTTAACCAAACTATCAAAACCATCAATAAAAAACTAGGGTCACTTTACAGAATAAAAGCCTTCCTAACCCCTCCAGCTAAAATTGCCATAGCTCGCTCTCACCTTCTTTCAACCCTTCTGCATGCATCCCCTCTACTCTCGAATTTAAACAAGACTGTCCTTAACAAACTCTCAATTTGCTACAACCACATTGCCAGGTTTGCCACTGGGCTGCCTTTTAGGACACATCATTGCATCAATCTAAATCAGCTTGGGTGGCTTGAACTACCCAGCCTAATCCAGTATAACCAACTGATTATGGCCTATAAAATCCTCTATAATCCGGACAATACTCCTGCACTTAAAAATATTATCACCCCCTATAACAATCCTAGACCGCTTCGATCCTCTAACAAACTACTAATTCAGACTAGCAAAATTAATAACACAGCCGGTTATTCTCTCTTTGCAAACTCTGTAAGTAGATCCTGGAACACTCTTCCAGCTGATATTACCTTACTTTCCACCTTAGGTCAATTTAAAACTACACTCAACAACATTTGTCACTTAACTGGCTATGTCAATGTATCAAGCCTGGCTAACTCTCTCTAGAATGTGTAAAAATCTGTTAACCAGTTTACTGTATAATTTAATTTAATCCTGACTTGTGCTCAAGATTAACTGTAACCTGTGGAACTTGTTTAACTTGCTTACTTATGTAATCTCTGTAAATAGTCTGTTTGTAATATGTAATGCTGGAATTATGTAATGCTGTATCTGCTTACCCTTGGAGCTTTTCTCCCCGGGCCTCCGCTGAAAATGGGCATGCATCCAGTCGGACTATCCCGGTCAACAAATGTAAAATAAAAAAAATAAATAAATAAAAAAATGTACACAAAGTGTGATTATTTTATTGATGTTCTGACAGTATACCTTTCACCATTCATGGCATCATTTACAAATAAGTACATTTTAATAAAGAGCAGAAGAGGTAAATAATGTTTTGAGGTAGACAATGCTAGTGTTTTTTTTTGTATTTTATTTATTTATTTATTTATTCATTTATTTTTGCTGTTATGTTGGGGAAATCAACATGATGAATGAAGGGTACTGCTTCTTTAAATTCAGTGTAGAAGACCATGGTGGGCTTCATTTCTTGATGAGTGGGCTGGCAACCCTTTGCTTAGTTCAGGGTAAGAGGAAAATAGTATGTGAAACATACTTTAGTAAATGCCTTTAAAGATAGTGGATTTTTTATTCAGATTACTGCTTAAATGTTGCATTGTACCTGAAGTATGTACTTGTTTTTCTCTAGATATTATGCAGAAATAAATGCCCAGTGAAAGACATGAGTTAGTAAGAGGTATATATTATTTTTCGTAGCCATTTTCTAAACATTTTAAAGTATATTTGCTGGATGTTATTGTTCTTTTCTCATTGTTCCAGTTAATTGCTACTTTTCAAATAAATGTGAGAAAGTACTTTCTTGACTTGTCGTCTCTCTCTCTCTCTCTCTCTCTCTCTCTCTCTCTCTCTGCAGAACATGCCTCATATTTTTCATAATGCTATTGCTTTAACTGTTTTTGGATTTAAGCATAATCTTGCTGCTAAGAATGTATACATGGGGAGCATTTTTAGAAAGCACGCAATATTCTTGACAAACTCGAATCTGTCTGATGCTAGATGTGGGACTGGGGTAGTAAGAGTGTAATTAAAGTCAGATTTGAGAAATGCTTTTTCATTGAAAGCTGAGGAATTTAGCAAGTTAATTTTAGTGAAGGTTATAGAGGAGAGAAGGAACAGTGCTGGGAATCACTGAAATAGAGACCTTTCTTAACTGGGAACTTATAGAAAGTCCGAGATCTCAGAAGGTGCTGTAACTCAGGCCATGGAGAGAATGCAGTAACAGACCAGGTGTCTCACATTTTGCTGCTGGAGTAACCCTCATTGGTTTCATTCAGTTTCCCAAAACTATGGTTGTAGCAATAGTGCTGTGTTAAGCTCTACTTAATGCGATCATGTTTTACCTTTCTGAATTGTATGGAGTAGGTTTAACGTGGCTAGATATGTATTTAAACTGAATGAGTTAAGATGGACATCTAGCTACATTCCGTGAATAATGCAAAGTTAGAACAAACAATTGTGTTAAGTAAGTTAGGTTAGGGTTAAGGGCTGGGTAGGACTTTTAGGGTTAGAGGTAGAGTTCTGCAAGGACTATGTAGTTTACAAGGAACTGGTTGTGGAAGGGATATCTAATTTACTAGGCAGGGGTATGTGGGAGTTAGTGCAATTGCCATTTTTAGCAAGTGGTACTGAGGAAATTAACCATGACCTAATAATCTGAGGGCACTTGTGCTAAAACCATTTTATACATACATGGTTAAAGACGATAAACATGTTTTATGCTACAAAAAGTTGGAAGATGAAAGCATTTGCAGAAAGTGAAGGAAAAATTATAGAAGTTAATATCTATAGAAAAAAAACACATTAAACAAGGGCAAAATAATTTTTGTACCTCTTTTTATGGTATACAAAATTCTTTCATGGAATTTGTGTTTTATGACACTTGCACATAGTAAAATGAAACTATATATGGAAAGTTTGTTTAAGTTAATGTAATTTTTAATAAACATGATCTTGCCTTTTTAAGTGAGTAATGCTGAATCTTTAATGACCACCATCTCAGGCAATGAAACCTTGGTTTAATGTCTTATTTGAAAAATGACACCTCAGGGCATTTATGCTACACTACAGGGACTGTGCTGGAATACTCATCTAGGCACCTGTTGTGAGGATAGAACTCACAGCCATCTGATCTTCCTATTATCAAAGTTAAGAGGACTACCTAATTGCTGAGAGACTGACAATAGCTAAGTCAGTTATTTAATTTTAATTTTGTTAACCATTTGGACTCATTCTGTCCAGAGGCCCTTTTCCAGGGGATCAAGTTAGACTACCAGAAAGATTTGTCTTGCTGATTGTGTAATATGAGAACTGCTAAGACTCAGAACTAGGGCTTTATTTGTACTTTAACACCATTACACTGTTCTTGGACTATGCACTGTTGCAAATGTGTTGAAAATCAAGTAGTTAAATATTTCCAATATGAATTCTAGTACCAAGAGATACTGAAAGCATTAATAAGAGTGATACACTAACAACATATGGAAACACTCATGGCTTGCAGCTGACTACCCCCACCTGATCAGTCTTGACGGTAAGCTGTGGATTTGAATGGGAGGGTGCAATTATGAATCAGAAATACACATATCTACTGTGCTTTATACATTGTGGCTATAGTTACATTTCATTTGACAACCTGTTTGACAAGAGATGGGTTCAGTTTCTGATGTCATTTCTGGGCATTATGAACTGGTGAGCCTTTTCAAATATACTTTAAACTGAAAAAGAAATAATTTGCAAAATGGACATGAGCTTAGCTCAAGCATTGATATTTAGAGAAGGTTATAACATTTGCAAGATTATGCTGGTGTTTTATTCCACTTGCTGATCTGTACTTTCTATTGAGACACCTGTACTGGGCTATATAATCCTAGTTAGTTTCTATATTTTGACAGCTGAGAATTGGGGTGGTCAGAATCAGTAACCTGTGATATATGTTTTCAGGGGCCTATATTAGATAATGGAATGTTTGAAAGTTCAACTCTCATATGGTCGACACCATATCATCGAACTTTCAAAAGTTTGAATATTAAGTGGGGGGGGGCCCACTGCATACCCCCCACTCTTTAAATATACCAATTTTGTGATCGCACTACAGCGCAGAAAAGGGAAATCTTCCCATTCCGCACTGTGTGGAGATCTCTGTTACAACGTTCGAACATTCAAAAATCTGATCATATGATGTCGACCATATGAGACTCGAAATTTTGAATGCTCAAGCATTCAATATAGACCCGTTCTTCAGTTTGAAACTGGAAAGTGCAATTTTAGTCAAATAAGAGTCAACTTAGCATCATCTCATACTGCAAGGTGGTTACTGTCTGGGAAAATATGTGTACTGTGCATTGGTGAAACTCTATGGGTCAACTGGGGTTTTTTATACTCTATAGTGTACTACCTAGTCTGACAGGATATAGGTCAGCTTTTGTGCCTTAGTATGGAAAGGGATCAAATGGAAATGCCAAAAGGAATCACAAGTGGCACAGAATGTAAATGCAAAATGGTAAGAACTGGTGTTTCCTTATTGTGATGCTTTGACCTTTGAAATTTGTTAATATTAGTTGGGTATGTGACAGGGAAAACTCAGTACGTTATTTGGGTAGGACCTCTCTTCCATGAAAAACATGACAGTTTGCCATTTTGTGCTGACTACTTTCTGACATCAGCGGTTTCTATATCTACATTTTCTTATGTTACACATGGCATGTTCCTGCACTTTATCTTTATGTAGTAGCTGGTAAGAAAAGCAACTTAAATGCATTTTGGAATGGACCACATTTAATAAGGTACCATACTGCACTTAGAAACATACAGCCCATTGCACATCTTCCATTTAACTGAGTTTGTATTCATTATCTTACTAGAATGTGATCTGGCCTGCGTACTGATGAATGTTCCTGCTGTATCTGCCTTTACTAACTTTGCTGTTAGCTTCTTCCATGTGCTTACTATTCTTTTTTGTTAAAAAGTGCATACTCAAATGCCTTCTTACTCTGTTCCAACAGGGCCTCTTTAGGCTCACCTTCTTAAGCATAGTATTTCCTGAAACGTTACACTTGTTTTGCCCATCATTTGAACTTTTGAGATATTTGATATTTTGGTTCTATCTGAAGTTAACAGACTGCAGTCCCTTATTCTTTCTGATTATGACTCTGGGGACATGCCCTCTAATATCTTCATTACATTTATTTGAATTGCTTCTGTCTACCATAACTTTTACATTGATATGTTTTCCAGAACTTGAAACAATATTCTAATAAAGCCTCACCAGGGGCTTACAAAGTGCCATCAATGAACCTGTTTCCAATGGTCATGCCGTGCCAAGTCCAGCATCCTACTTACTTTCAGAAATTATTGTATTTGTTTATTATTTAATATTGACTGAGTAGGTGGTCTGATTCAGCTGCATCATTTTCCTCTATATTCTTGGGTATACTGCAAAATACATGTTTCACATTCATGTCATGGATACCCTTTGTGTGCCATAATGTAATATGTGCACAGATGCACAGAGGTAAAATTATGTTTGCACATTGGGATATAGTGTACCAAAGCAATAGAAACAATCAGCAGTACTTAAGATAAAAATAAGTGTATGCATGTCTGTATGATTGAAGAAACACCACTGGAATAGCCATAAATAAAGGTAGACCAAAAATTAGCGTAAAGTTGCATTTATTACTCGTTTTTTCTGAAGAAGTCTCTGACGAAAAAGAGTAATGAACATAAGTTTACACTAATTTTTGGTCTACCTTTGTCTTTGGCTATTCCAGTGGTGTTTCTTCAGTTTTGGTTTTCTGGAATCGTGAACTTTCATGTCTGTATAATTATCAGTTTTCTTTGTTGTATATCAAGGAGATCCAGTCTGTGTACAATATTTTGTTTAAATGCTTCCATCATATTTATACACATCATTATTTACATTTCTAGCATTTGCACTCCGCATTTACATTATTTATATGTTGAATATGCTTGCTAATTGCTAAATGTTTTCAGTCATAGCTGATATAATTGTCATTGCTAGTTTTTGAGTAATCACTGAATATTTAGGAATTTGTGATAGCCATATCAGTTGCATACCTTTCAGCTGTGCCACTCCTATAAAATGATATGTAGCCTTGTTTTATGTTTGTTTTTTATCTGTTGGGGGAATAGTTGTCTGGATGTTGAATGAGTGAATAGATTACAAATTGATTAAAGCTTTGGAAATTGGGACGCAATGCTGATATCTACATTTACATGTGGATTTATATTTTAGATGTTGCTTAAGTGTTTTTTGACTAGTTCCAATATATGCTTGGTTCTCTTTTGGAGACAGCAGAGATCAGGCTATAGAGGTAAGCATGGAGAAGAACATGTCATCTTTCTGTTTGTTAGTTTTAGGTATTATGCAACCTATAGAGTTTTCCTTAATGGAATGGAGTGTGTAGTGCATTTTGATATGTAACTTACTTGATAGTAGAAGAGTGCATTAGGTGCTGAAGCTTGGAGATTAGTGTGGAGATGTTGATCTTCACATTCCTTGATTAACGTTAGTTTACACTTTTCACTGTAAGGCAGTGATACAGTATTTTGGTGGTAATATAATAAACCAGCAAGTTTGGTTTGTAAGAATCTCCAGTGCTGACTGTTTTGCAGTAGAGTTATTTGCAATTGATGGGAGTCCATATTCTAAATGTTGGAGAAGGACAACTTAAGCTATTGATAATTTAGCTTCTGAACAAAGAAACAATGAGACATCCTATGACATATTTCAGTAGTTATTTACCTTGTTTACACCTTTTGTATTGAGCTACATAATACAGGACAGGTCAAGATGGAGTCTATGAATATGAATTTCTATAGCGGCTCCATCAAGATGTGTCATGTAACATTCTTTGGTAATTTCTCTTTTTTATGCTGTGCTCATGGTACAATGTTTGATTCTTTCTACCTTAACTTGCCTGCTGTGTGACACTGAGCAAGTCACTTAACCAGACTGTGCTCCTGGGTCATCTCTGAAAACTGACAATTTGTCTAGTAGGCTTACCTGGTCAACAAATAGGTAAAATTAAAAACAAAATGCTAAATACCAGACATTTTGGGGTAGTAATACTCTTAGACCTTATTTCTAACCATACATTTAGTGTAGTGAGGTCACTTTTTTGATCAGCTTTTATAATTTTGGGTTATTTGAGTCTTGTCTGAGGGTAATAAAATTAACATGAATACTTCTATTTATTTGTTTACTAATCTGGTGAAGTATTCTTGCTAAGAGACCCTCTTCACTAATGACCAAGGCAAAGGGCAAAATGAACATGTATAATATAATGCAAAAATTACAAGTAACATTGTTACAATACAAACAATTAGGTTTAATATATAACAAAACATAATGTGTAAAATAACATAAATTACAAGTAAAGATATTGAAATACAAATAATGAAGTTAAATGGCTAAAGAAACAGAATGTATAAAATAACATTACAAAGTAAGTGGGTATAATACAAACAACAAATTGCATATTATAGAAAAAGATACAGATGGTACATTCAAAGTTTCATGGGGATTCAATTATACTTATGGTTCATGTTGTTGTAGGAACTGAGTTTATAAAGGCAGACACCAATGTAGACTCAAACATTGATCCCTGAGGTACTGCTGGAGTTATTATCTTCTCTAATAGCTTAAATTATATGGGAAAGAATAAAACTTTTACAGTAGTATTGTGTTAGTTTAGGTGATTTGGTTCTGGGTGGGGTTAAAATAATGCATATCCTTTCTGTGTGACAAGAAAATTCCCCTTATAATGTAAAGAATGAAGATGTGTGATTGTGGTTTATAGTCATCTGGTATGATTTTTGGGTGTAAATCAGTGCAATATTTCTTAGTTGTATTTTATCTGTAGTGAACTAGAAGTCCTTATTCTGTTTAATGACTACAACAGTTTCAATTCCCAACATGTAATCCCTCTGTAGGATTCTCCTGCCTAAGTAACTATACATGTAATTCAGTCTTTTGTAGTATATTTTATTGTTAGCTCATGCTAATTACATATGCAGTGTGAATCTTTTCTCCTCAGGTCTTTGCTGAAAAAGGATATTTGCCCAGTTGGACTTTCCTGGCAATCAAAGGCAAGGAAGTAAATAAAGAAATGTGTGCATGATTGTAACTAATTTGTTGTGAGGACTGCAACCACATCCTCTTCAGTTCAGATTTTTTGGCTTTAAAAAGATCTTCTAACTAGCTTTAAAAAGATCTTCTAACTAACCCCATCCAATATGATGGCTAACACCCTTATACCACAATGCAGATACCCAATCTCTTTGAGATTAATGTGTTTTCTCGTCTTTACAGGCTTTTTCCTTTAGAGATGATAAAAGAAAATGGACTAGCCCAACCTCACCTTTCTAAAAATTATCACTGATGGTGTATTGGAGGCAATAATGTTCCTTTTAGGGCTTCATGACTGGCCTTTGTGAACAAATGAGGATGCTTACCTCTTTATACACAGCCACCCCTTCCTAATGCTTCAACACATATCTCGTGTACCTTGATACATGTTAGTCCCTCACATGACTTCTGTCAGGCCACAGTAATGATGCAGATCCAACCCACCTCTCTCCTTCTTGGGAAAAACAGTGGTTTCCTGGCATTTGACCCCCCCCCCCCATACAGACATACAGTGATTGATTCTATTAGTTTCTGAAGTGCAACATACCTTGCAAGTATAGCCTGATATAATTTTGTGATGTTTAAAATAATACACAGGTGAAAAATGGAAATCCTGTGGCCTTTGACACTGTTTCACAGAAAGATGAAAAAACAATCAAAGGATACGAGACTGGGGTCAAAACAGTGGAGTGGAGTAAAAATGGGCTCTTAGATTGGTAATAAATAATTTTATTTTTATTTCATTTTCTTTTATTCTTTGTTAATCAGGTTAGGCCCACAAGGTTAGTAGACTCTTTTCAGGGCAGTCCCAAGGTCTTATTTATACTACTAGGGTAAATTTATCCATGGCATCAGGGATCGTCCCCTACTCTTTTCAATAAGTGCTATGGGAACTTTTACATCCACCTGAGTTACCACCAACTCAAGTAGTTGGGGCCTTGGTTTAACATCTCATCTGAAGGCTGGATGGTTATTAGAAGGAAACTGTCAAAAAATGGTAAGCTGTGCCTCCAGGTTCAGTCCTGGGACTAGTGCTGTTTTAGTGAATTTGTAATAGCTCTCATACTGCATCTGGGGAGTTAGATCAGATTATAAGGTATTGTTACAAAGACTGGTGTTATATTCGTTTATGGGAAGTGGCGGCAGATTCCAGAAAAGTCCACAGCAGCAGGCAGATTGGGCAAATCGGTGGCAGCTAGAGCGTAATAGAACTTAATGAAAACAAGTGCACAGTTCTGCAGTTTATGGAAAGATTCATTAAAAAAATTGGTGGTAGCTCTGGTGGGATAGCCTTCAGTAGAAATGAGAAAAAAAGATTTTGGGGCTAATAACAACCCCTAAGGTGAGTCATGTTAGGAAAAATGAAAGTGTGTGACAAAGGCTAATAGGATGCTGCGGGGGGTGTCAGGATGCCATTGGGTGTCATAGCATGAGTAGTGAATTCCAGAGATGATGAGGCCATCCTTCCATTGCACATGGCACTGTTAAAGCTATACCTGGCGCTCGGTGTAAACTTTTGGAAGCCATTGAGAAGAAAGGAAGTTAAGCATCTTAAGGCATGCAAAACAGAGTTATCAAACCAAAGATATGCAGGAGCTGGGATATTAACAAAGACTTTGGAAATTTCATATGAATATGTTAGAAGAGAGAGAAGAAAGGAGGATGAAGTATAATCTAGGTATATTACAGTTCCCAAAGAAGGGGACATGGGTAGTAGCTCTGCTGGAAGGGAGATACTACAAGTTAGACTTGAGAAAATCAGAAGAATTCAGTAGACCCTAGGTCTTTTCCCATTGGCATTTCTGTATGTTCTTATGCTAGTCTCCTTGTCTTACAATGTAGGCATTTTGTTAGTGAGGTGATCTTCCTTTGGTTTCACTTCATTCAGTCTGTAAATGATGTCTATATGACTTGAACTTTTTTCTTTGCATATTATTGATCAGATTGGTCCCACTTGACTTATGGCCTCCAATAGTATTTATGCAGACTATGGGGATGTTGGTTGTCCACAAAGTAAATTCCCCTACTTTTTGGGTGGAACTGAGAATATTTCTGGATGTTTACAATACCATTAGATATTATCTCCAGCAGGTATTTTGCCATTAAAGAATTTCTTTCTAAGGTACTCAATTTTAACACAGATGATCTCAGTACCACTATATACCATGATACACACAGAAAGGGAGCAAACTTATGATATTATATATTTATTTATGTATGCGTGTATGATTGTTTGTTTGTCTGTTTACAGGTGTAGTGTGCTGATTTACAGAGGACCCGTTTCATGACTACAGTCATAAACGTGCATCATAGAGCAAGCGTGGTACTCAGCATATCTGTACCTCAAAACCCTTAGTGATTCATAAAGGCTAGTAAGCAATGAAACAAGACCTTGTATGTGTCCTTAGCCCATTGTGTATACATGGTAATGCATGTATAGAGTATATATGCAAATAACCCCCCCCTCCCCCCATGGTATATGGTTCTCATTTGCAGCACCGTTAGAGAACGGGTTTGTCTAAGTGAGATAACTTATGAAAATCAGTTGAGTATAATCCTATGGTGTTGCACTTGTCAGCATGGCAGGCACCCATCTCCATTAATATGTTGCTCAGCATGCAGAGGTCATAAATATATTAATGATGTCAAATTAAAAAAAAATAACTGAGTACATTTTCTTCGTTGTGGAAGATTCCCAACAAGAAGCTGTTTTCCTTATTTTTTTTAAATTTATGATTCCTGAATAGCTGTTGACCATTAATCCTCACAATGATTTAATGGCTCATTCATTCTGCACTGGATGACAGTTGTCTCCAGTCCATGTGCTCTCATGGGCAAGAGACAGTTATGCGTCCATCAGTCATGCTGCCCTCATTTTTTTTGTATTATGCCCTATGCACTTTTCCCCTTGTGACACATGTCTGTGGTATCCAATGGATGGAGTGAATGGGCTCATGATGTAATTGTTCACACCTTTCCATGCAACTACACCAAATTCCTACCCCTGTTTCAGATAGAAAGCCTGTGTGACCCTAGTTTCCACAAGTGGTTCAACCATGGAGGTATGAACAGGCTAGTCCTCCACCTCAACCCGCTGTCTTCCCCAGAATGGACAAGCTGACTCCAACAACTCATTTTCACCTGCCTGACTCTTCCATCACCCAAGTCATTAACTGAACTCAGATCATCAGGGCCATAGTCAGGACTTTATCGTTCTATGGCACAGAGGCAGTGGAGTTCCTAATTTATTTTATTTATTTATTTATAATTTTTGACCAGGTTGTAGTGCAGGTAATCCTGTTATCAGAAACAAATCTGTACCACCCCCCAACAACAATGCCGGCAAGATCACCCAGAACCATATGTCCTCATTGCTGTATTATGGGAGTGACCCTAACTTCGCTATTATACCTACTGACTGTCCTATCTTTATGAGACACAGTCAGGCATGATGGTATTATAGTGCAACACAGCAGGGTATGTTTACTTTACTACACAGCTGTCTACTGTGTTATGCTACATTGTCATGCAACACAGCAGAGTACAGCAGCTGTTGGGCTACAGATGGGAGCAGGAATGATTTGGGCACTCGAGCACACTGTACTGCACTATGTATGATTTGGTACTAAGTGCAGTTGATCAAGAACATGGGTCAGCCATATTCCACAGTTAAGAACCACAATCCATGTCTATGAATCAAGATATTAATTGGCACTGTACAATATATAGTACACAGAATGCTTGTATGCCTCGGGCCTGAGGTTCTTAAATGTACTCTGGGATAATGCTAAGCTGTTAAATGACAAGGATCATGGCTTGATTATTTGTTATTTCAGTCAGTAAACTACTTGGAAAATATATTTTAGTAAGGAATGTTGGGTAAAATCAGCAACTTTTATCTTGTCTGAGACAGAAATGTGATATACAAGAATATTTCGTATGAATGGAACATTTTCATGAGACTGGAGGAAATAAATTAAGTGAGGAAAATGAAAAGATCATGCATTTACATGGACACTCGTATCAGGAAATTATAGTAGCATTGTACAATATGCTAGGCAACTGAGTACCTGCCATAAATATGGCAATACTGGTCATACTAGCAAAGAACAGCATGCTATTAGATGTAGGAAATGTATAATGCAGAGCCATGAAGAAATACCATTTGTAAATAAGGGAAAATATGTGGAGAAGAGAGACATAACTAGGAAGATTGTGAGTGGAAACAAGATCCTAATAAGAATGATATTATGATTAATAAGCATAGACTAGATGAAATATTGTCTGAGGTGGTAGATCAAGAGACACTAGAGGGAGGGTAAGAAAGGGGAAAAGCACATTTGTTAGCAATGGGCAGCAGTGGATTTAGGCCTTGGTGCTGGGCCACACACCCCTTTTGAAAACCCTCTTTTCTTCATGGCGTCTCTCTCAACTGCATCACTTTTAGTGGTACAGTGAATGCCAATTTTCACTCTAGTTACTATGCCAATTTTTAGTCTTAAATTTGTAGCTCAGCATAGTAGCTAGAGTGAAAATTGGTATAGTAAACTGGCTACAAACTAGAGTGAAAAGCATCATAACTTACTGTAAGCACAGGTGTCAAGAGCAATCCAGTGTAAATAACGATCACTATATTGTCAGACAGAAAGATTTTCACTTTCATATTTTTTTCATTGCATGATCACATCTTTGTTTGCACAAAGTTTGCATTTATGAATGGGATGACTTTACCACCGATCTTTCTAAATGACTGTATGAATTAAGGTCAACACTACATCAATGATGGTAATACTAAAGATGCAACTGTCAAAACACAAACACAAAAAAAATTTCTAATCTGCTACCTTGTGATTATGAAAGATCGCTCAGCAAGCAACACATCTGGCACAGAAAATACAAATCATTATTGTGAAAGATGTTGTGGATTGCAGAAACTGGTAGTTAGTGCAGGTGGAAAGGGGCAAATTATTATATTAAAGTTTTATATAATAATAGCATAACTGTTAACCTTCTATCTCCAGAATGAGGAACAACACTTCTCATAATGTGAAACACTAAAAGTTGTGAGATTTCTTGTGGGAGGTCAGAGGGAGTGTTATGTTTTTTTCCCCATGGTCTTTCCCTTGATTGTAGATGGCAAGTTATTACTATTTTTTTTAATCCTGATAATGTAGAACCAAATACTAAGGGAAGTAATAGCTTTAAGCATGTTTGTAAATGAATTAATTTGCCCTGCTATTTGTGCTTTGCTGTTGTCACAGAACCCAAAAATGTATTATAGAATGACTGGGCAATTGACTCCTGCCCCAGGCTTCTGAAGTATTTTGGGAAATAAATGTGGATTCCAGTAGAAGGGACTTGATGAGCAGCAGGCAAAAGGGACAGAATTTACCTAGAAGAAAGCAATAATTTCAGTTTATCTTGTAAGTAAGGGCACTGGCATACCATGTGGGTTAGACTGCCTTTATTTACCATTAAATTCTGTAATTAGTAGAAAATGGAAATTAGAATCTAAACCATCTATACTAGAAGTAGTGAATATAGTAACAGAGATAAAACAACTGGAATTGACATCTTTAGAAAAGGGTAGGGGCAAACTGTGTAGAAAAAAATGGGAATTGTAAAAAAATACATACAAAGGTGAAATTAGGTTTAAAAGAAGGCAGGACTTAAATGAGCTATGTAATGTTTGACAGAAAATGATTGGGTAATGTTAGATTAGGGACTTCCATTTTAAAGTCGCTATTAGACATTAGACAGGCTAAATGGTAAAATAGGCCTAGAAATTGTGCTTCACTTATGCATACATTTTAGAAAAGCAAAAAGAAAGAATAACCTTGCTGGCCAAGCATGAGAGATAACAGTTCCCAAGGGAAGGGTACAGACTGCTTTTTTCTGTTCTCTTTCTCAAGAGAAGAATCAAGAAAATGTTAGATAATGAAACAGCCAGGCACCTGCAAAACTGCAAAACTAGACAAGGCCTGAGAACCAAGGTTGGGGGAGAGGATGCAGTCTACACAGGAAAATCACTGAGCTGAAATGATATAATATGTGGTGTTCAGGATAGCAAGTCATTCAGGTCTGATGCAAGACTTGTTCAGAAGAAGTTATTATAATGGTGCTTTTAGTTATGCTGAACTGAATATATCTGTGTTTCCAGTTATGCTGATTTGAATATGCTGCTATGACATTTATACATGCTGCTATTACTATATGTTACTCACTATAATAAAATATTTTGAAGCAATTGAGATCTCTGATTTGTTACAATGGCACCTGAACAGGCCTGCTGTCTGGGGAGAGATATATAATTCTTGCAACCCAGCAGCTACTTTGGACAATCATAAGATCAGAGACAGTTGTAGTGTGTAACCCTTTCAGGTCCAGTTTCCAGTACAGGATATATTTTAGTAATTTCACAGTGACTGTCCTTCCAGTCTGTTAGTCACTACATCAGAAGTACTACGGATGTTTCAAAAGCACTCCAGAGGTTTTTCAGCTGAGAGGCCCCAGTAAAGGTACTCAACGGTGCTACACACCACCCTTTCAGTGAAGGTATCGTTCATTTCCAGACTTGGTCACACTGGTGTTTTTCCATACGGGGGCAATATATCCATAGCTCTACAGAAAATGTCTTCAGCAACTCCAGCTCTCAATTCTTCAGACAACGGCCACTACAAACAGCATACAAATCTCCTTATGTAAGCATAACTTTTGTTAACATGGATTTTATAACTAAGTCTGCTAGTAAATGTTCAGTTAGCCTAGATATCTCTACAGCTAAATCACCTGCTGTTGTATGGCCAAAAATTATGGATTGGGTTATATAACAATGTATTCAATGTGATGACAGAATTTTTTTTTCAAGCATACTGCTAACTTTTGGGTTCTTGCTAAAGCTATGCTAGGCATGCATAACTATATGTTGTATCAAAATTCCAGTACTCAGGGCACTAATGTTAGTGTTATTCAGACAGCGTTACTACCAGCGCATGCTGTGACAATTGATGATTTACATACTTTGATTAGTAAACGTAATGTTTCATGGAAAAAGGTTCACCCTGACATTACTAGATTATGATTCATTTCTGTCCATTTGGAATACAGCCATTAATACTGCAGGTGAGCAGGATAGATTGGTTCAGGATTATAAAAAAAGGCTTGCAGAAAAGGATAAATACATCACTACCCTTAGACATAGGGTTACCACCTGTCCCTCTTTGTGAGGGGCAGTCCCACTTTGGGCAGTTGTGTTCTGCAAAAAAAAAACTAAAAAATGGCAAATGTCCTGAGGTTTTAAGAAAAAATCTATTTGCTAAGTTTTCTTTAATAGTTGCATAAAAAAGTTACTTTGTGTCTGAAACACATAAATATTACATGAAATAGCATAAGCAACTCAAATGCTACAAAAATAAGCTTTTACTTTGGCAAAGAAGTGAAGTTTTGTCCTTTGCACTGGCCATGGGTATGTTTTGTCCTGTAAAATCTCACATTTCTACAAAAAATGTCCCACATTGGGCATTTGAAAAGGTGGCAACCCTACTTAGACAGGATGCAGGGAAACTTATTAATGGACTAAAGGACTTTCTTAATAAACACTTCTTAAAACCAGCTGCAAAAGGCATGAAAGATCAAGGGCAATCTTCCTTTTAGTCTGAATCTTTGGCTGCGGATGTAGTGGGTGTAACTACGGCTCAAACATTGTATCATACATCAAAACTTTTACAGCTACTTCCTAAATGGGATGACAGGAAGAAATTATTTCAGAATCTTATGGTTTTTGAAGACTTGTGCAGTAATACTGGGGTTACTTGGGGTAAGGAATTGTCAAAATGTTTTAAAGCTTTTCTTCCTAAAACTCTTAAGACTTACATTGAAGTACATGACCAGCATGACCACTCTATTGATGACCTTCATGACCAGATAAATGCAGCTTCATAGGCTTTAACACAGAAAACATGTTTTGACCCTAGGTTGCTAGATCAATTCAGAATAACCAGAACAGACAATCTTATGGAAATTGCAACATTGTTTTCGTTAGCATATGCTGTAGTGTACAATTATTCTGACAGAGAAATGAAGCAGGATGATGTACAGAAACAAGTGTTTGAAGTTTTTTGCAAAGAGTTCTGGGACTCGATACAGCTATCAAGTTGAATGTGATTGCTACAGCCAAAATATTAGAAAAAGTTTTACATTTAATGGGTAGACAGAAACAGATTTTGCAAGCATCAAATGCCAGTAATACATTTTTTTTCTGTAAAGACTGACATTGTAGCAGAGAAACAGACTTCACCAGTCACAGCAGATTAATTTTTTTTTTTAAAGCTGGGACATGTAAAAAAACAGTGTCCTAAGTACTGGACATGGAAACACAAGTGTGTGGAAGCTGCTATTAATAATCTAGTTCCAGTCATTTCCAATAAAGACAGGCAGGTTAGAAAACCTGAGGGTGGGGCAGTAAGTATAATTACTGACAAACCACCTCATTATTCACAGTATGATTTGCTGTATCCTTGTCTAGATGTTTTGAAATCTGAACCAGACACAGCACTGACAGTTCCTACAGCTCCTGCTCCCAGTGAAGTTAACACTGACTTATTGTTTTCTGAAGGAAGTATGCATAATGCACGGGTAGAGACAGGAGATACTGTTAGCTTTTCAGATACAAGGCAGCCCACTATGGTTAATAACAGGGTGAATGACATAAGTGGTGTACAAAGTTTGAGCCCAAGAGATGATCAGAAGTATGCTGTAGCTCAGGTTAATGTTGCTAGTGACATACCAGATTTTCAGAATATGTATGAAGGCTGTGATAGTTCGGCACCAAATCAGTTGGTGTATTTGACTTCATTCCAGGTTGGAAAGGATGGCAGACCATACATTTCATTACACAGTGTGCTACTTGATACAGGGACTTCAGTTTCACTTACAAACAGACCTCTGGCAGAGGACCCGAGTACAGTTCTCATGATATCAGGGTCTGAAGGGTCAAAGGTAGCTGTAGTCAGCAGCAAGCCTTTGGAGATTAGATTCTTGAATAAAGCCAATCAGCCTTGGAAAAGGATACCAGCAAAATTCTTGTTACATCCTCAGTGTGACAGTACCATTTTGTGAATAGGCATTATGTCAGAATTAGGTGTTGTATTAGATTTTAATAACAAAATATTGTGAAGAAATAAAGATGGCATGATCTGTACAGTGGTACAGACAGAAGAAATGTTTAAAAAATTGTGTGCAGTAGACTGCACAGAGCAGGGGCAGGATTTAAGATATCAATTGATGCAAGTATTTCCAGAATTATGGGTTAAAGATAAAACAGACTGCGGTCTGGTTGCCAATGCCCACTGTAAGGGCAGAGGAGCCTATAGACAGGTTACCACCTTACCAGAAACAGTGCCCCATTCCACAAGAAGCAGTAGAGGATATTCTTAAATGGATTACAGACTGGGTAAGGAAAGGTATTATAGTCAGAAAATCAAGTCCATGTAATTCACCCATGTGTCCAGTAAAGAATAAGGATGGTAGTTACAGACTGGTATTAGATTTGAGGCTAGTAAATAAGTTCACAACTCCAGCAACACATATTGTGCCTGGTACACCTGAAACTGCTGTTAAACTAGATCCACAGAGTAAATGGTTTACAGTTATTGATTTAGCAAATGGATTTTTTGCTATACCTCTAGATGAATCTTCACAGAAACGGTTCGCTTTTACTTTTGAGGATACACAGTATTTAATGACATGCCTACCAATGGGTTTTGTAAATTCTCCAGTGCTGTTGCATCAGACATTGGCACGGGTACTGAGGCCATTGAATTATGGCATTAAAGCGATACAATATAAAGATAATATCCTGATACAGATAGAAACAGAAGACAAGCATTTGCAGATGCTATGTGATGTCTTACTTGCTTTACAGAAAGCTGGGTTCAAAGTTAATGCCAGAAAAATGCAGTTAAAGCAACAGAAGGTCAACTTATTGGGGGTAACTGTACAACCCCAGGTTTGGTCCCTCTGCAGGGAAAGGGTGCAATCTATCCTGAGCATGCCCTTACCTACCACCATTCAGGATTTACAAAAGATTTTAGGAATCATGAATTATAATAGGGAATTCAAGAAGATTATGCAGTCTTGACAGACCCATTGTATAAAATGATTAATGTCAAGCTGCCCAGTACCACAATTTTGGTATGGTCAGAAGAGGGAAAGAAGGCAGTGGAGACACTGAAGAAAAAGCTGGCAGTAGTTTCTGAATTAATCATACCAGCAACAGAACATCCATTTTATTTGCAAGCAGCAGCAGGGAATGACAGCATTTCTACAGTCCTCCTACAGAGATACCCTCATACCTTACAACAGGGAATTCAGACCAGGCTAAGAGCTATTATCTTTTTCAGCAGAATGTTGACATCAGTGGAGAAGGGTTATCACCCTTGTGTAAAGGCTTTGTTAGGTATATATTGGAGAATTCAACAGTCAGAATTTATAACACAGTTCTCGCCAATAATAGTGAAAACATCACACCATACAGTCAAGATCTTATTGTATTCAGACAGACCCAGAGCTGTTAATCAAGCCACCTTATCTAAGTGGATTACAGCTTTAGAACAGAATAACATTTCAAACAAGAATGGGGAAAATATTACCTGTCTCAACAGTTGCTTTATGAAGGGACGCCTCATGTTTGTGAAGAACAGATGGACAAGGTTCCTAATTCACCTTTTTCAGACCAATTTAATGCAGAGGCTAGGTGTGTGTATGTGGATGATTCAAGATTTTATGAGGAAGACACATATTATACAGGATTTGCAGTTTACACTAATACTAAGCAACCAGAGACTCATATGATTAAACTTCTGGGTATCTGTCAGCCCAACAAGCAGAGTTGAAGTCTGTGTTATATGATATAAAGCAGTATGGGGACAGTCAGTTAAACATTATTAGTGATGGCTCCTATGTGGTAACAGTCCTTACCATATATTTGGAAATTTGGGCTAGGAGGGGATTTGTAGACAGCAAAGGTAAACCTTTACAGCATGCAGCAGTTCTGAAGGAATTAAATGACTTAGGGTAGAAAACAGAAATAAATGGAGCATCTGCAAATTAAAGGCGCATCAAGTAAAAGACAGTAATCTTCAGATTATTGGCAATTCCATAGCTGATGCAGTAGCAAAAAAAAAAAGGATTCCTCTATATCCAGTGCAGTGGGAGGAGATTAAGGTGGAAGGTGTAACAGAGGTGAGCCAAGTAAGCTCAACAACAGAGGCAGATGTGGCAAAAAATCCAAGACATGCAGGGGGATGTTGATGAAAGGGCACAATGCGAAGTTGCCAGTCCAGTCCCTGGAGTAAGGTTGTATGTGTATAAAGAAAAGCGTGTGAAGCACTCAAGGAAACCAAAAAACTCCAACCAGAGTGCAATAGCCAAAAGGAACACTCGATACTTCTTAAAAAACTTTTAATGTTACACAAAAAAATTTCACGTTAACGCGTTTAAATCCACAATACTCTCATGCGTTTTCATCCAAACAAATGGACTTCATCAGACAACCATTGATATTTCATTTACCTATTATATACTAGCATTCATTAAACTCTAACCAATTAAAATTTGAAAAAACTTTTAAATGTGCAAATCAACCTTGTCCAAGCCTCATGAATATTCATTAGTTAAAACCATTTTATGTGTATAAAACAGAACAAGGGGAACTTTTGCCATACATATCAAAATTATTGGTTAAGCAGCTAATCAAGTACAGTCATCAGCTACTGGCTCATGTAAGTTTTCACAAAATCTGACCTATCATAAAGTATAAGTTTTGGAATCCTCAGCTGAAAACAACTATGTAAAGAAATTCAGGAGGAGTATATAATATGTCTGCAGACTAATCCTACATTGAAAAACACTCAGTTGCAGAGTCCCAGTTTCAGAGGAAGCATGGTACAGTATACAGATAGATTTTGAAAGACCTCTTCCGCCAGCAAAAGGGGGTTACCGATACTTGTTGGTAGTGTTAGACACTTTTACCAAGTGGGTGGAAGCTATTCTCACTAAGGACATGACAGCAAAAACTACAGCATCTGCATTATGGAATAACATTTTCTCCCACTGGGGATGGCCCCAGATCATTGAGTCTGACAATGGTACTCAGTTCACAAGTCAGGATATGAAAGAAGTGTGTAACCTGTTAGGGATACAGCAGAGATTCCATGTTCCATATCACCCACAGTGTAACTGAATAGTAGAAAGAATGAATAGGGCCATTAAGGAGAGACTTACTAAAGTTTGTATGGAGAAGGGACCTAACTGGGCTTGGATTTGCCAGTTATTTTGTTGGGAATAAGAGCACCACCTAACGCTAAGTCAGGAATTTCACCTTTTGAGTTAATGATGGGAAGAAAAATGCCATTGAATTTTCCCTTTGTCCCATCTTTGGGTTCACAGCATTCTTTTTTACTGTGACACATCATCAGGTTTGGTTACAAAAACTTTGCAGGAGTCCATCAACAACATGAGTCTATTTCATACAGGCAGGATGTACAAGATGTTAGGAGATCCAGCTGACGTTGTACAGTTGAAACAGGACCAACAGTTCATGTTAAAGGAATTTGTGTCTGGGAGCTGTTTTGCCTCTAATGTATCAAATCAAGAGGAGTGATAAGAATCACAGAGACAGGAAATTTAAAATTGCACACATTGATCAATTAAAGCTCGTTAAAGGTATGGATGCAAATTCAAGAAAATTATACTGCTTTTTGAGCTGCAGAATATATTGTCTACTTTGGATTTTTTTTATTATAGTCTTTTGAAATGAACATCTGTCAACAGCAGTCATCCAGCCTTGCACAAGAAATGGGCGAGGGGGGGATTGGAAGGCCTAATTTTACGGGTCTATATTATATATTCGAATGCTTAAAAGTTCGAATCACTAAAGATCGAACTTTGGTGATTGAACTTTCAAATCTTTGAATATATTAAAAAAATAAAAAAAAAAACAAAACAAAACCTAAAGGGTGTAAGCAGGGAGGCTTCCCTACATGGGGGGCTGCACCTCCCACACCCCCTGCTACTTAAATATACCACCTCCAAGATCGCGCTACAGTGTAGGAAATGGGAAATTTTCCATTTCCGCACTGTAGCACACTGAAGTGCGATCTCAGAGTTGGTATATTTAAGTAGCAGGGGGGGTGTGGGGGTGCCCCCTGCTTAAACCTTTTGCTTTTCTTTTTTTTTTAAATATTGTTTTTTAATATATTCGAACATTTGAAAGTTCGATCACTAAAGTTCAATCTTTAGTGATTTGAACTTTTAAGCATTCAAACATATAATATAGACCCTAATTTTACAAGGGACACAGCAAAGGACATTGGAACTGTAGGGAGGCCTTTCCATTTCCTTGTGACGATGGCATGTAGGGCTCACATTGGTATTGTTGCTTGGCTTGATTGTGTACTTTGCAAGGTGGGGGATGCTTCATTTATCTAGTGCAACTGGATTACAAGCAGAAGAACTACACCAGAAGATGACAAGTGACTGTGAAACAGTTTATGTGCCAGAGAATGAATTGTTTACAGTTTATTGTTTTTTTTGATGTTTCTTTAGATATAGTAGAGTATCAATGGTATAAAGATATTAAGACATTGTGTGCATGGAATGTTGTAAATGTTACAGACTTTTTAGTAGACAGACAACTTGCCAGTAGAATGTATATTGATTTGTCTCAAACCTCTGAAGGTATATTTTCTTTAGGGTTGACACAAGTGTATAAGGCATATGCAGGTTTGTATTCATGCAAGGTAGTGACATTACAATATCAAGTTTTACAGGCTGAGTTTTGGGTTCAGGTTATAGCTCCAGAACATATCTCCAAAACATCAATGGGCAAAGAGGGAAGTGCGAAAATGGAAAGACTGGTATCCACCTTATAATACATTTACTAAGCTTCAGTTTACCTGTGCACATGCTTTCAATGTATCCTAATGTTGGATTTGTGTGCATGTGCCAGTGGCAGGGAAAGGTATTCCTCTAGTACCAGTTCCAGTTACTCTTCAGGAAATAGCCATCATGCCAGACAGGTTATATAATAAAAAAGGGAATAAACTGAACAGTACAATATTTGAGGAAATCAGTGTTAATAGTACCCACTATTTAACTCTGTGGTCAACAGGAAAAGGGTTCATTTGCTATAAGAGAGAGGAATCATGGTATAATGATGTACCAACTAGTGGTCATATTAATTATGATAGCATTAAGCATCATAATATCACTCTGTAGCTTGTGTATTGCCAAGATTCTAGTGGAAGGTAGTGCAAAGCCCATATGTTCAAACCAGATTACGGTAGTTGCTCATATAGACATGATGCATTTGTGAAGTGACTACAAATGTAAGTCCCTGTAGACTTTCATCAGGGACCTCAGGGGCAACTGTTAGATTAGGGTCCTCCATTTTAAAGTAGTTATTAAGCATTATGTAGGATAAATGTAAAATATGTAGTGTCAGACATTTTTGGATAGACAGTTTATTAGAAAGTAAAAATAAGCATGAAATGTGCAGAAAATACAGAAATACAGAATGTTCTTTTCTCAAGGGAAAGATACAATCTTGCCAGCTACAGAATGTTGCTTAATGGAATGTTAGATTAAGACCAGGCCTGGAAACCAAGGTTGCCAAGGCTAAGAAGGCATGTAAAGCATTGCAGGGTTTTGGTATTATTAAAATATACTTCAGATAAGTAAGGGAAGTCAGTCAGTTAGTTCATTTGACCTGACATCACAGAGAAGATTAAGCTACAATACAGACATTCGACCCTGAGTACAGAAGACAGGTTAAATAAAGACTGTTACAGTTTACATCATTCAGGACAATCAGAATAATGTGCAGAAACTTTGGATATATTTAGCAGCACTGTTATTACTAGCCAGAATTCCAGCATTTCTACAGACTGTTATTGTTTATCAGCACTGTTAATGAAGATAGTATTCAGATATTGTGAACATCTAATAAAGCCTTATTAAATGAACTACAGTGTTTGCAGAATTAGTTGTGAAACGTACACAAGACTTGGCCCATAAAGGAGAGACTGGCAACTGTTTAGCACGTGTTTGGGTAATTAACAGATAAAGACTTTTGTTTCAGTCACATTTCAGTTGTTTCTAGTTAAATCCAGTATAATACAGTCTATTCAATTCTTACAGGTAGATTATAAGTGCAATATAATGTTTGCAACTGGGAGTATGTCAATATGGTTTGTGATATAAAATGCTTGCAATTAGGATTGTGTTGGTGTGATTTGTTTTCATTTGTATAACTATATGATTGCCTATGTCATAAGTGATGGTTTAATAAAGATGTTTCCTGTTTAAAAAAAGGCAGGAATTGAATAATTTCTATAATGTCGCTTAGGTTATATGATCTATAGCAATATATGTGAAGTATAATGTTTGTAAGTGGGAACTTGTTAACACAGTTTGATTACTTTTATATAAATGTGAATTTGTCTATGTCACAAGTGATAGTTCAAGAAAGGTATTTTAAAAAAAATCTGTTTCTATTTAGAATAGTTTAAAATGTAACCTCTGTGCATTTGGGATTGAAATCATGGCACTTGTAATTGCAGGTAGATTGCTGCTTACCTACGTGCATCTGAGACATCATCTCTGTAGAAAAATTGTTTTCACAATTGTGCTTTTCGTATAAATGTCCTAAAATATTTTTTTTAAATTCAGTTTTTAGTTAGCAGTGGAAGGCTGGTATGCTGTTTCTAGCAGTCAGTCTTTAGTTTTAGACAAGTGGGCATATGTAAAGTTATATTATCCTTAAATTATGCTTTAGAAGAAAAGTACATTTGGAGTTAAAAATAACATGCTGTATTCTAAGTTAGGTGGGAGTGTGAGATTTAGAATCTTTAATTTTAGGCCTTCAGTTAATCAAATTTATTATTGCTTTTTTTTTTATTTAAAATAACGATCTTTTGAATGCTGCATGGGGAAATAAATGCTGATACATTCCATGTGCTTCATCATCTCTTTGCTTGAGTATTTGCATTTTGATAGCATTATTGCATTTTGTCTGATGAGGATTTAAGCCTGGTGGACAGTTTATGCCTCTGTTACTTTGCCAACAGGGTGTACACTGAATCCACATGGAATGAAACTTTTCCAGACAGAAAAAAAAACATTTTGATACCTTAATATCATCATCTTCTTTTGGCTGTTCCCGTTAGGGGTCGCCACAGTGGATCATCTGTTTCCATTTCTTCCTGTCCTCTGCATCTTGCTCTGCCACACCAACCACTTGCATGTCCTCTCTCACCACATCCATAAACCTTATCTTAGGCCTTCCTCTTTTCCTGTTACCTGGTAGTTTCATCCTTAGCATCTTTTTCCCAATATACTCAGCATCCCTCCTCAGCACATGTCCAAACCAATGTAATCTTGCCTCTCTGGCTTTGTCTCCAAGCCTTCCAACCTGGGCTGACCCTCTAATATACTTATTCCTAATCCTGGCCACCCTCATCACACCCAGTGCAAATCTTAGCATCTTTAACTCTGCCACATCCAGCTCAAACTCCTGCCTTTTTGTCAGTGCCACTGTCTCCAACCCATATAACATAGCTGGTCTCAATACCCACTTGTAGACCTTCCCTTTCACTCTTACTGGTACTTGTCCATCACAAATCACTCCTGACACTCTTCTCCACCCACTCCATCCTGCCTGTACTCTCTTCTTCACCTCTTTTCCACACTCGCCATTACTCTGAATTATTAATCCCAAGTATTTAAACTCATCCACCTTTGTCACCTCTATTCCTTGCATCCTCACCATTCCTCTATCCTTCCTCTCATTCACACACATATATTCTGTCTTAGTCCTGCTGACCTTCATTCCTCTTCTCTCTCTATAGTATATCTCCATCTCTCCAGGGTCTCCTCCACCTGTTCCCTACTCTCACTACAGATAACAATGTCATCTGCAAACATCATAGTCCACGGGGACTCCTGTCTGATCTTGTCTGTCAACCTGTCCATCACCATTGCAAATAAGAAAGGGCTCAGAGCTGATCCTTGATGTAATCCCACCTCTACCTTAAACGCATCCATCACTCCCACCGCAGACCTCACCGCTGTCACACTACCCTCGTACATATCCTGTATCACTCTTACATACTTCTCTGTCACTCCCGACTTCCTCATACAATACCACAACTCCTCTCCAGGCACCCTGTCATATGCTTTCTCTAAGTCCACAAAAACACAATGCAACTCCTTCTGACCTTCTCTGTACTTCTCCATCAACACTCAGATAAAACATTGCATCTGTAGTGCTCTTTCCCGGCATGAAACCGTACTGCTGATCACTAATTATCACGTCCCTTCTTAACCTAGCTTCCACTACTCTTTCCCATAACTTCATGCTGAGACTGATCAATTTAATCCCTCTGTAGTTACTACAGCTCTGCACATCACCCTTATTCTTAAAAATTGGTACCAAAACACTTTTTCTCCATTCCTCAAGTATCCTCTCACTTTTCAAGATTTCATTAAACATTCTGGTTAAAAACTCAACTGCCATTTCACCTAAACACCTCCATGCTTCCACAGGTATGTCATCTGGACCAACAGCCTTTCCATTCTTCACCCTCTTCATAGCTATCCTTACTTCCTCCTTGCTAATCCATTGTACTTCATGATTCACTATCCCCACATCATCCAACCTTCTCTCCCTCTCATTCTCTTCATTCATCAACTCCTCAAAGTACTCTTTCCATCTCCTCAACACACTCTCCTTGCTTGTATGTTTCCCTCATTATCCTTTATCACCTTTACCTGCTGCACATCCTTCCTAGCTCGGTCCCTCTGTCTAGCCAATCGGTACAGGTCCTTTTCTCCCTCCTTAGTGTCCAACCTTTCATACAACTCTTCATATGCCTTATCCTTAGCCTTCGCCACCTCTCTCTTTGCCATGCACCTCATCTCCTTATACTCCTGTCTACTTTCTTCATCTCTCTGACAATCCCACTTCTTCTTTGCCAACCTCTTTCTCTGTATACTCTCCTGTACTTCCTCATTCCACCACCATGTCTCCTTGCACCTTTCTAGCCGTCTCCCTTACTAGCTCTGCTGTAGTTACCCAGCTATTTGGTAACTCTCCACTGCCACCCAGTGCCTGTCTTAACTCATCCCTGAACTCCACCTCACAATTACCCTTTTTCAATTTCCACCATTTGATCCTTGGTGCTGCCCTCACACTCCTCCTCTTCTTGATCACCAACGTCATCCTACAAACCACCATCCTATGCTGCCTAACTACACTTTCCCCGGCCACCATTTTACAGTCTCCAATCTCCTTCAAACTGGCCCTCCTACATAAGATATAATCCACCTGTGTGCATCTTTCTCCACTCTTGTATGTCACCCTATGCTCCTCCCTCTTGTTAAAATGCGTATTCACCACAGCCATGTCCATCCTTTTTGCAAAATCCACTACCATCTGACCTTCTGCATTCCTTTGTTTAACACCATACCTACCCATCACTTCCTCATCCCTTATGTTCCCTTCACCAACATGCCCATTGAAATCTGATCCAATCACCACTCTCTCATCCTTGGATACAGTCATCACCACTTCACCCAACTCACTCCAGAATTTTTCTTTCTCATCCATCACACACCCAACTTGTGGAGCATATGCACTAACAACATTCATCATTACACCATCAATTTCCAGCTTCATAAACATCACTCTATCAGACACTCTTTTCACCTCTAATACTGTTTTTTTGTCCTAGCAGGGTCAGTTCAGAGACTTTAGGTAGACAGTGGGTGTGGGGACTATTTGTGGATGAAATGATAGGCGATGAACAGTAAGAAGACATTTTTGTGTTCTGCTGATGAAGGCTTTTTGCGTTCCATTATTTTTTTAGAAATTATATAGAATAATTGTGAATTAATCCAAATGTCTGCGTTTCTGGTTTATATTTGATACTGCAACAAAATTAATGTAGATTCTGAACTGCATTCCTACATGAAATACTACAATGGTTACACGTGTTTGCAAACATTGCATATAACACAAGCGAATTATGTACTGAAGTATTTGCTTTGTTTTTTTTTTCAAAACATGTAGTTTTTTAACTTGCAGTGTTGTTTTTAATTTATTGAACTTTTTCACAGAAATTGTTTACTTAGAAAAGTAAGTTGATAGTCAGCAAAGAGGATGAAGGTTGTGAACTGCTAACAAGTTATTTCCTGTGGTACAGAGTTTGATTCCATCAGCCTTCATTTGCATTTTATGTGACCTTGAGCAAGTTGCTTAACCAGACTTTATGGCATTTGGAAATTTGGACTAATCTCTTGAATGGTCACCTTGACTGTATGCCTAGTAACTACTTATGAACCTAAAAATTACCTGTGTTTATTATGGTACTTGCTGTGGTGATGTCTCCTTCATTGGGACTCTTTCCAAGGTTATCATAATGATTATGCAGGCTATGCCACCATGGAAGGGGACTGCAACTTGACATGGGTAACCAATCATATCATCCAGGCATGCTTTGAAACAAGTGGCACTTACTGTTTGTAAATTTGCTATGTGCTGGACAAGAGTTACCTACCGCCATTACCACAGTCATGCCACAATGAAGAACAAATGAATGTATTCAGCCCCCACTTCCAGTGTTTTACACAGCTCCCCCACCGCTGGTCTACTTTCCAGACTGCACCCCCCCCCCCTTAAAGCCCTGGATATGTCACTGCAAGGAGAGATAAGGGATATGAGAGATGATGAGACTGAGAAGAAGTCCAAGGCAGGGATAATTAATGTTGAAGAGCGATCTGTGAAAGCTTGCAGTTCTGGCTGGGTGGTAAAGCGTATACATGGCAAGGAATTTAAGGTGTTGATTCAAGTTCAGGTCTTATATCAGAAAGTATAGGATGTGGGAATGATAAGAAAGAAAGAAATATAGAAAAGAAAGACAAATGTTAAATAAGCATACATGGTTTCTTGAAAAGTGATAAAGTTTAATAAAAGTAGTATAAAAAACATGTGCACATTTAATATACTAACAGAAGTTTGACTAACTTGATATTTGTAAGGTCCATAGATGTGTACTAGGCTAATGGCCTTGGGGCCTTTACAAGTCTAGCCATAGGTTTACCCTGGCATTGTGCCACCTGACCTTAGTTCCCAGTGCCTCTGTCGAGTAGAGCCACTGGAGTTATCCCCAGGCTGAATTTTCTATAGGTTCATAGGTATAAATAATCAGCCCTGCCAAGTCTCAAACCCAGGGCACTGTACACTATAGTCAGTGCAATGTACCACTACACCATTTGAGTAAGATAAAGATGAAGGTTAGAGATCATGCAGGAGACAGAAGGAAGGATAAAAAGACTATAACTGCAAAGGGGGGGGGTAAACAAGCTTTTTAAGATTAAGGATTGGAATATGTTGTAAAGTGCTGGAACTAAAACAGGGGGAAACTAATGGGAACAGATGGGCCATTTAAGAATAGTGGTAAAATTAATAAACATATACTTCACTCAGAGAATGTGAGAACGAAGAGCTTTTAGCTTACAATTATGAATTGTAGTAATATAATATTATTTAATTATTGGGGATTTTAATATTGATATGGTAGCTAAGAAGATGAGAAACCCTATGGCAGGAGATGAGAGAACACATAACAGATGTAGAATTATCAAGGGTGGAAAGGGTAAAGGATTATTATTATTATTTTCATCCAAGATGGCATATGTTTTGTAGAGATGGCACTTCTTAAAAGGACTTTTCTCTAAGTATTAGATTGGTAGCAAAAAAGACAGTATCAGAGATTGTTAACCAATGGATGAGACTGGGTGACAGTTCTAAGGGGAGATGTATAAAAAGGATAACAAAGAATATATGGAGAGAAAAATACGAGTGCTATAAAAGGGTGTTAATAGATGAGTTATGTACTAATGTGACCAGAGAACATCCATTTCAAGCCTGCTGGGGTATTAAGGAATGGATATGTCAGTACATTCAGGATAAATCTAGGCAAAACAGAAAAAAAACAGTCTAAGAGATATAAAAAAATCAAAGTAACAGATGAAGTTTTGCACCCAGATGAAGGAGGGATCAAATCAGAAATAAGAGAAAAGATGCAAAGGCAGTGAGTGAAGTATGGAGTGAAAACTTATGCCAGCTGTTCCCTGAGATGAGAATTTAAGCAAGAATTATAAGACAGCAAATCTGTTAGAGATTAATGTAGTAAAGAGAAAGGTCTATAAAATGTTATATGTGGTTCAGAAAAAAGTGGAAGCAAGGGGAACTTGAGGTATACTGAAACTTGTGGAGAAAGATATGTTAAGTGGAAAGTAGTGCTAAAAAGGTAGAGCAAGATAGAAGGTTATGACTACCTAAATGCAATGTTTTATGCAGCTGTTTCCCAGTTATAGTAAAAATGATAAGAGTGCACACATCGTGTTTCATAATAATATGAGGAAGTACAAGAAGAATGAACCCAATAAAGAAGTACAAGGGGTTGGGGGTTGGCATACTGGTTAAGGAGTTTACCTCATGGACACAAGGCACAAAGTCTGATTCTTACCTTTGAAATGAACTTGGCTAAGCTTAAAATAGCCTACAATGGCAGATAGACTAGTACTTAAATAAGAACCTATGAATATACAATATCTTGTTATCGCTAAAGAAGAGATATGACTACCCAAAACAAGAAAAAGCAGTGGTGAATTTTATTATAATGGAGTGGGAGAGACAAAGAGGCAGAATGCTTTATTTCCATTGGAGTATGAGTGTTAGTGGTAATAAGAAAGAGATTGAAAGGGAACCAGTTGCAATTAAGTAAGGTCCTAAAGGACGATCATTGCATGATAGCATACCTCTTAACCTCTCAGTGCAAGAAATCTGGACAAAGCCACAAATAATGGAGAACAAAGACCCCAAAATAGGGACAATTTTTAAATATTGCTCTTACAAACTTAGCAAGTTGATAGAAAAACAGACTTCGCATTAGCGTGTGTTTTCTGAAGGATGTGAAGTCTGAAATTCAAATGTCTGCCTTTATTTTCTGACTTTAGCCCTCAATGATTTGCAAGAAAAACACAATTATATGAGAAACAGACCAAAAACACAAGACAAAAATTTGGACATTCTGTGAAAATCTGGATAGTTGACAGGTATGCATGACAGCATTTTCAATGAAAAATGCAGCTGAATGCTGGGGAATTCTGGAGGAATGCAAATAAATAAAAACAACTCTGCTTGATTAAAACAGTATGATAACTAAAGCAGAATAGAAAAAAAGTGTAAGAAATCTAAGTGCTTTATTATTTTCAGCTATAGCTTAAGATGTTAGTGGATTATTTTTTTTTTTTTGTAAAAACAGAATATGAGCAACTGGTAAATTTATGCCCAAAGAAAAGTGGAAATACCTCAAGAAGTCTACAGGGATGAAGTAAACAGCAGAATAACTCTTTTTTGCAACATGACTATCAAAACTTTTTCCAGATGTTACAAAAGACTGGAAATAAGTGCCGTAAGCATTAAAGTGTGATATATATATATATATATATATATATATATATATATATATATATATATATATATATATATATATATATATATACACACACACACACACACACATATATATATACATATATATATATATATATATATATATATATATATATATATATATATATATATACACATATATATATATATATATATATATATATATATATATATATCTCACACTGTGGCCACATATGTATAATTTTTATTTACAGCATTATGTATGCCATATTAATTATTCATCATATCAAGTATTGGCAAACATAAGTGCTTATTGATATCTATGAAGGCAAGTCATCATGCTTGCAGAAGAGGGAAAATGTAATGTGGAAGGGATTGATTTGGTCAGATACAGGGTCATTTCAATTCAAATGAAGCTAGTAAGCTAATGACATAACAAACCAGGATGTTGTGAAATAAATTTGTCATTTGTTATGCAGCATTGATGTAAACACAGTAAACAACTACATGCAGCACATGGACCTGATCATCAAACAGTCATTCAAGGTCTCCCAACAGAAACAAATTTAAAATACATGAGTATGCATTTTTGCAGGAAAGCACCACCTCTTGCACCCCGCACCCCTATCATTTATATACACTAACTCTTAATTGCACAGACATGAAGAAAGGGGGGATTAGCTTGTAGTCTGTAAAACTGTTTCCCCTTCTCTGTGCTTGCACAGTCTCCAAATTAGCAATCGAGTAGTGAAACAGTTCTGTTTGGTAATTATAACTTCTGATCCCTAGCAACACTTGACAACAGATGCATCTTAGAAACTGAACCCAGTGAAGTGACATTTTCTTATCTGGTCTACAACCAGGAGTCCTGTTCCCCACTGAACAGTACATCCCATTAATAATTAATATACTCAGGATAGACTTTCAGTATTAAGGCAGCATTTCTGGTAGTGACATTGCCATCCATGGGAGCTCTGTTTATACCATGGTACACTAAATTATAATTTTATGAGCCTTCTGTGAAAATGTGTACTGCAGAGAACATAATATACTATGTAGATACAACCATGCTAGTCATGCTGGAAGTAAACATTAATGCCAAAGGAGAACATCTGTTCAGCCCTGTTACTAAATCCCCCTTGAGAATAAAGTAAACCTATACTTTAAAAATCACTTACTAGTACTCTGCTAGGCTGCATGGCAGAACAGTTTTATAACAGAGCTGTGGCATACCTCTGACCCCAGCATTAGTGACTGTGCTTAACTAGCAGGCAACCAGAATGACAGCTGACTGTGAGTGACATTTGGCTGGATACCATATCATCCCAATAATCCCACTGCACGCAGTATAGGAGCTCACCCTCCACCCAGGAAATTAAAGCCTGTTCCATGTCACACAGTTCTTACAGAGGGTCATTTCCTAGTTAGTTACTGACAAGGCTTCACTTGGCCAAAGCAAGGTTATTAAGTTTCAGCCAAGTGAATGTGGTTGCTTGAATTTAGGTGGGCAACAATATCCAATCAATTTACACCATATGGCATGTTTAAAAAAAAAAAAAATCATGTCAGAGCACGAGCTATAGACATTTAATACTAAAGACATTCAATAATATCATAATGCTTATTTGTCTGCTATTAAAAGCATCCTGACTGGAGGTCTGCAGTGTAAATTTCAGAATGCTTACCTACAATGCTTAGTTTCACTGTTTTTCTGACTTCAACTTTGTCTTGATAAGAAACATAGCAGTCGTAGTTTCCTTCATCTGATATTTGCGTATGTGATAATTCCAAGGAAAAGTTAATTGCATTGACGCTGGTCCGGTTAACATATATTGGTGATATATGTTTTGTCTCTGGAATTCCATTCTTCATTGAAAATGCCACATCCTGACCCCTCTGCCAGTACGCATACTGTGATGTACTGTAGTCACATGGCAGTGTAGCTGTGCTCCCAAATTTAACATGCACTGTCATGCAGTCAGCTTCCCCTGAAACAGAAGATGAGATGAGACACTGTGTTAATCAGTCTATTTGAATAGAAACTGTGTAATATTTTAAAGGACAATTACATTCAAAGTAAAATCTTACAATATATTTCCCATCTGCAGAATGATCCCTGTATTATCATATATAAATAAAACAAGACTTAGCTGTTTCTTCTTGCATGTGGTATTTATATCCTATTGAGCCTCCTTAGTGCCTGGTATGCTAGGTTTGTATAAAATCACAAATTTGTCTTCTTTAGTAAATTGTCTTGCTGCCCATTTCACTGCAAATGTTTATCTCAAGGTCTGTACATCAAGATGTTAGTAGCCCTGCCTTCTTTTGATCCACTAAGGACATAAAACAAATATTTGCTTCATCAAACAGTATAATATCCAGTGGCGGCTGGTGACTTCAAATCAAAGGGTGGCTGCAGGAGACAGCTGAATGGGTGGGGCCAATGGGAAGGGGGTGTGGCCAACTAGAAAGGGGCAGAGCTATGCTCAAAACCAGAACAACTGGAACTTTAATTAAATATGCTGCCCTGGGTGCCAAACCGTCAATATGAGAGTCTGATCAAGACAAAGAAGAAAAAGATATTTCAATGCATTGGCTACGTGACAGCTTGCTTAAAATCTAGATGGAAACAAAAAGATTGTGAGGCATGAAAAACGAAATTACTTTTTAAATACATTACTGGAATGCCAGTCAAAATCAAGTATGAAAAAAAAAAAACAAGCAGCACTTAACTCAAACCACTTCTCCTTGCACTACAGTTCTAATTACAATTTATATTCAGCTTTATAAATAAAAGTACCAAGTAACACGCTGAAAGTAGCAATCTCTGTGATGCTCCCACTTGTAAAAATGTTTCTTATCCAAAAAAGACCTGCTGCCTGATAACAACTATCTACTTGTTTCATGGGGAAAACATGACCAAAGTAAAAAAATGAGCAGCAAACAAGAAACAAGCTCACGATAAAGTGCTTAAAGGATTACTGCACAGGTTACGGACCACACGTGATAGATTGGCATTCTGTTTAGTTTACAGGTAAAGCCTGAAAAGATGACTGCAAGTCTCCAAGAAATGTAATGAGCTTCTGAAAATACTGTAATCCTGTCCTTTATTACAAATACTGTCATATGCATTTCAATACCTAAGGCTTATACATTATCTAGTTATGTAAATATTCTCTGGATGGCAACAACAAAAAGGCTTTTTCAATGTTGGTAATTCTTTAACAGTATGCTTATTAAAGCTTACTTGCATCTTACAAAGTCAGACCAGCTTACCTGATGGTCATTAAAGCATTGCTACTTAAACACAGAGCAACAGGGAACTGCGATGGCATGCATTTTCTGAGTAATAAGAAGTATAAATCAACAGTATAAAGATATGACAGAAAACCAGAACATTTTGCAAAATCAAGGACAGATGAAAAGCCACTGTCGTACTTGTGTCTACCTTGGATGGGGGAATACTCTGCACACTTACACTGCATAACTGCTCCTTGCCTTGTCGCTTGGACACATCCAGTCTCACTACATGGGGGAGTGGGGTGCAGCAACTATGTCACAATTTGAAATGTTTCTGGCTGACTGTGATGGCTTTGACACATTTGTCATACCTCTCAACCTCAGAGCAAGAAATCCAGACAAAGCCATACACAGAAGTGGGACACAGGCCCAAAAATAAGGACATACACCAATAATGACAAAACTGCCCAATTTAGAACATTTCCATCCTAAAAGTCTACTCAAACTTCAACAATCCATCAGTATTAGTAAATATGCACAATCTCTGAAGAAAGAAATGTCATCTAAATAATTACACATTAAAGATATCCGAAACTAATGGAGAGGCTGCTGCTAGCAAACAACTTTATATTTCATTGTTTCATCTACAAGTAAAGTGCCTGCTGCCCTTGAGAAATTGCCTATGTTCCTTTAAAAAATGATAAGCTAGTAATATTGCAATAGGTAATGGTTGGCAAACTGATAACAGTTTCAAAGCTACTAGGTATCTTTGCCAAAAAGGACTGCAGCATCCACCCCCTTTACAACACAGTATCAGCAATGCATCTACATATTGTGGGAGCAGAACCCACAGCCTTCTGCATCAAAAGCAAGTATACAACCTGATGTGCTATTAACATTGCAAGCAGTCTCAGCATAAGCAGCACTAAACTTCTCTTCCCTGCTGCTGTCAGCTCCTTGTAAAATCTACTAGACACTCAGTTGTATCTCTCAACTTTGAAGCACAAGAAATCTGGAAAAAGCCAACATTTATTGGGGGGACAAAATCCCAAAAACCAGGGACATATTTTAAACATTGCTTGTGTAATCTTGGAAAGTTGCTAGAATAAAATGCTGTGTTACTACCATACATTTCACTGCCGAGCCCTAAACCCAGAACCCTGTGCATAATAGAACAACATACCACTATGCCAAATCAGCTGTTTTGGGAAAGAGAGGAAGACTGAAACTTAAATGGGTACCATTTAGTGAATTCAATTCTCACCAAAGCTGTCAACCTCTTAGCACAAAACACCTGGACAAAGCCAATAATGGGGGAATACAGCCCCCAAACATATTCAGTGAATTCAGTTCTCACCACAGCTCTCAACCTTAGCACAAAAAACCTGGACGAAGCCAATAATGGGGGAATACAGTCCCAAAAGTAGAGACAAATTTCAAATACTCATCTTATAAGCTTAGAAAATTGCTAGAATAAAAGGTTTTGTGTTACCGTGTACTTTCTGAAGAATATGAAGTCTGAAATTGTTAACCAGGAAAGTCTGACTTGGAACAAAATCCAATTTTCAGCAGAGGTTCAGGGAGAAAAACTGCAGACATATGCCTTTGTAACATGAGATGACACCAGAGCAAACCCACACAAAAACAGGCAGACTCCACCCCAGCCACGAATCAAACCAGTGAACCTGTAGCTGCAAGGCAACAATGCTACCACTGCACCATCAACTATTTAAGGAATTAAAAATTCAGAAACCACAGATTTTATGAGGAACAGAACAGAGATATAGGTTCATAGGTAGGTACTAGGCTATCTGCCCGAAGGCATTTATAAGCCTAGCCAGAATGTGTTAGCTTTCGCCACCCCCATAGATTAGTTCCCTGTGCCTCTGTCCAGCAAAGCCACTGAAGTGATCCCTGGGGTAAACTTTCTGTTATCCATCCACTTGTCAAGGTTTCTCTTGAAGAGAGATATGAGGCAGAAATCTGCAAAACTTCCACAAATGGTGGTGGGTAGGGAATTCAGGCTCTTGCTACCTGCACCCAATGTATAGGGCTCAAGCCTGAGGTACTGTCTAACCACCACCAGCAGGTATCCTGAGTTCTCTCTAGCCACCAGCATAACAAACACACACTGTCTCTCTAGCCATCAGTAGAAATCAATTGGGGCATTATACACACATACACACACACACACACACACACACACACACACACACACACACACACACACACACACACACACACACACACTTCCTAGCAATAACACATACCTGAGTAAAATCGTCTGTTTCTATCTCATCTGCTTCTAAAATAATTGTGTCAGCAGATGAATTCACAATGCTTAGTTGAGTTTATTAAGAACATTCAGCAGGGGGAAGATCAGACAAATGACATGGGGACTAGAGTGTCTAGTTGTGATAATTGTTTCTTGTGAATGCTGCCCACTTTAACTGCAAACTATTAAATCAAAGTACATTTTAGGAGAGATCATCCTCAGCTTTGTAAATAAATAACAGACTTTTAATCTGAAATCAGAACTGCACAAACAATATGCAAGTAAATCATGAAGCCACCACAGCTATTGCTCTGATCTGTATTTCTGCAAAGTCTGTTAGCAAACAGTTTAATCTGATAGCATGGTAAGGGTGTTCACACTCAAGATGCTATCAGTCTTTGATTTACAATGAAAAATAAATGATTGTATCTTTATTATGCAACGCACCTTTTTAAGTCTGCAGCATATGCAAATGTAAGTTAAAAGCAAAGGCATAACATTGATTGGCACTGTATAATGTTACATTTTGTTCTTGATTGGAAAATTCTCGTTCTGTAGAAGCCCTACAACTCAGTCAGGTCTTAACTGTAAATATACACCCCACTCAACAGGTATTGTGATGCAGACTTTCTTACTGTAAATTATGTTTCATGCTGGTTGTCTAAACACTGCATGTAACATGTCCAAAATGAATAACTGCGTGCTTTTGTAATGGAAAGCTGTGGGTTAACATCTATATTATTTTCTAGTATTGTATGATGTGATCACAATATGCAATTAACTCAAATCTCATGATTCAGGGAGAATGTATATGCTATAAAAACAGTGTTTCAGATTTCATAATGTTATATATATATATATATATATATATATATATATATATATATATATAAAACAGTGCAATTATAGGGAAATCCACATTTATTTAGCATTTAATGGAAGTGACGATATTATGACAGTTGGAAAGGCAAGATAAAAATGCAGATCAGCAGTTCTGTTTTAAAAGAAAATTTGAAGGGATATGGGTCAGAGATTGTGAAGTTTTACTATACAGATATAAAGGCAAACACACACAGACACACACACACACCTATTGAAGATTTATTTTCATTTTTTTCAACAATCTTATGAATGATGAGCAAAATAAACTGTAATCCTTACAATCAGGGACAGATGTCCGACAGTCCAACTAAGTAAATTAATTCATTTAAAAAAAAAGGGTACAGAGCCGATTCCATCAGACCAGCACCTACCTCAGTTAGTTTATGAATCTCGGTCTTCCTCTCTGCTCTCTCACTGCAGTCAGTGCAAGCCCTTAGCCACCCAAGACAAAAAAAAAATAAAAGAAGCAGTAAAGCACCACCAATGACCTCTTGATTAACACAAGTACAGTACTACTGTGCTAGTGCTACTGATTGTTTCTCGCTCTCTTTTTTGAGAAGAGAGCAAGAACCAATCAGTAGCAATCCAGCCATCCACGTCACGTATGTGCCTGTGGACGTGGCAGTCCGAACCCCCTTCTAATTACAGTGCGGTTAAACCCGCTTAGACTTCTGGGCATCGCATTGATGCTTTTTCTTTTATCTGGACTGCCTTTTACAGCAGTCAGATATTAGATGCTGCTTTAGTATGTTGTTGAAAAATAAAAAAAGATGGAACTCGACGAGCATGCGCAGTTCGAGTTCCGGCCGGGACTGAGAAAACGCAAAATAATGGAAATATTTTTAATGGCAGTTTTTTGGCAAATGAAATGAAATAAATGTATTAAATGTCAACAGAGTCAACTACACTTTCTTCTTTTTACTGGGAGGGCTGCAGTCCCACAGTCCAATAGCACGAGCCGCCCCTGATGAAATCTATTGCCATACACAAACAAGCCAAGTCTATCAGCATTATCTCTCACTCACAAATTGGAGGGGGGGGTCCAAATGGAGAGATGATGAAATCAGCAGGAAAAGAAGAGCAGCGTAGTTGGAAATGAATCCATCCTCATGTCTGGGTGAGTACCTTCATGTGGTGGACCCTCTTTTCATACCAAGATGGCACTGCTATATAGACTGTATTTTATATAGCATAGATCACAGACAGAGGTAGGCTAAAAATAAAAAGGACAGCCAGATGCACAAGTCCCAGGATAAAAAAGTGCCCCATTCTGGTATGTGCACTGGTGCCAGGACTGGAAAAAAATGACAGTGTAGAATCTTCAAGACACTGAAACACTCCTACAATGGGGGAAGGTCATGCTCAGGGAAGATGGCCCCCTGTTAAAGAGGTTGTCAACAAAAATCACAAAAAACTGACAGGCCAAAAAAGAGCTATAAAGATGATAGAGTGGACTGTTGAGGATAAAGAAGAAATTATGTATTGTTACTATTATGCAAGAATCCCAGAATTCCAGATAGAAGATATTAAAAAAAAAAAAGATTATGAGAGAAATTAGAGGAAAGAAAACTACTTGCACAAGAATAACTGTCAAAAGCTTCATGTGCAGATTTTTGTTCATTAATACAACAGAGCCATGAAAAACATTATACAGACAAAGAAACTTTGGGCCGCTTGGAAAAAGAAATGATAGAGGAATTGCAAAAATATAAGGAACAGAACCTAGAGATTTTTTTGAAAGGTATAAAAAAGAAGCATGGGCATGGGAAAGAAAGAGAGGTCTGATTTGGTGCAATATTTATACAATAGAGTACGCCAGACTAATCAATTCAAAAAAAGCAGATGCAAAGATATTTGAAGAGAAATACATGCAAAGGCACCCAGATATAGAAAATTTCACAATACAAAAAATAAGATCATAAAGAGGAACACAGAACAGAAGATTAGTAAAGTAGACGTTAAACAAATTAAGGTTAAAGTTATGGAATACCTGTGACATGAAGAAATCAGTGTAGAAAGTCTAACACAGGTTATGTCACAGCATGTTGGGACAATGAGTCCCCAAAGTAAGGAGAAGTAGGTGGAGTGAGAGACATCTGAAAAAGAAATGTGGACACGGGAAGGAAACAAGATTTAATATGGTGCAATACTTATGCAATGGAGAAAGCAAAACTAATCAATACAAAAGAAGTAGCACCAAAGATATTTGAAGAAAAATACAGACAAAGGCATCTGGATATGGAAAATTTCACAATAAAAATAAAAAAAGAAAAGAGGATTAGTAATGTAAAAGTTAAATAGAAACTGAAGTTATGGATTACCTGCAAAATAAAAGATTTGGTGTGGAAAATCCAACTCTAGTAATGTGACAGCATGATGGAACAATGAGTCCCAAAATTAAGGAGAAACAGGTGGAGCAGGAAGCATCTGATCACTTGCCAGATGAAGATCCTCTGGAGCTTTCAGTAGGAAACTAATATAAACGTTCAGTTGGAGTTGCATAGCAAGGGATGGAGCAGGACACAGTGGCAACTCTGATACAGTCAATGTTGTGAAGTAACAGGCCAGTGATTCCCCATATGAAAGAGCAATGGATAACGCAGGATGTAGGTGAAGAGAATATGTCACTGGAAGATGCCCTGGAACTTTCTTGCCCACAGAAAGCAGAGAAAATAGAATGTACCCTCAGTTTAGAAGAAAATGATCTAAGGGAAGAGTTGCTTGATTTAATAGAGATGGATAAACATATTAAGATCAATGAAAGAGATTAAAGAAAGTCAACAAAACCTAAAATGTTACATGTCTGATAAAAAAGATGAAAACATTAATCAAAACTATTAAGAGAAATTCATATAATATAGCAAAAGCAGAATATATTACTATGCAGCTAAACTAATAACAGATAAAGTCTTACCACAAAAATACAGAGCAATAAGAGAAAGGAAAGAAAGAAATCAAATGCCATTATATAAGCATGCGAGAGAGAAAACTATAAACAATTAAGACAAGAAGGGTCACTGGTATAAGAGTATAGAAGAGGGAACAGATCAAAAAAATTACTTAAAATGATAGATGTGAGAAAACAACACACAGTATCAGAACAGAGCAGGATCTATTGCAAATAATAA
This sequence comes from Protopterus annectens, assembly GCF_019279795.1. Taxonomy (NCBI): domain Eukaryota; kingdom Metazoa; phylum Chordata; order Ceratodontiformes; family Protopteridae; genus Protopterus; species Protopterus annectens. The sequence continues at coordinate 258,670,871 of NC_056736.1, read as the reverse complement.
ACAAGATATCAGCACAGACAGAAAAACTTGGAAGATATGCAGATAAATATAAAGGAAAAGTACAAAATAAGCAATGCATTGATGACTCAAAAAGTTTTATAAAGAACTGGGAAACAAAGAAAAGGAATAGAAGCACCACCCCAAAAAAGAAGAAATAGACAAATGTGGGAGAAATATCTACGAAGACCATGTGGAACATAACAAATATGCTGAATGGACAGAAAAAGTAAAAGAAACAGTAAAAAGTTCAAATGTACAGGCTATTAAATGAGATGAAATAACAGCTGGAGAAATTGAAATAAAATTAAGAAAAGCTCCTAATTGGAAAACCCCAGACCCAGGTGCAGTACCTAACTTCTGGCTAAAAGTGTTGATATTTTTAAGCAAAGATTTAGCCCTGAGTAAGAATTACTTACGTGCACATCCCTAATAGACACCATCCTGGTTAATAACAGGAAAAATTATACCCCTTCTTAAGAGTAAAACTGCAAGCTATCCTAAAAACTATAGACCAATAATTTGCCTTCTGATAATGTATAAACTGGAACAGATGACGATAGAGTTTATAGTCATTTAGAAGAATACTCATTCGTGGCAATGGAGCAAAAGGATAAAAAAGCCATATGGAACAAAATATCATTTGTTGTTAAAAAAGTCATAATTGAGAAATGTAAAAAAGGGGGGAAATCTCAGTATGTCATGTATAGATTACAAAAAAAAGCATTTGATAGCATCCCACATTTATGGATAAAGGAGTGCTTACAGATGCATAAAACGCATCTTATATTGATCAGTTACATTACAGTAACCAAGAAACAGTGGTAGGCTAGTTTGCAGCTAAGCCATGATAAAGGACAAATTGTTATACCAGGGATAAAAATTGAAAGGGGGATATTCCAGGGTGACTGTCACTGCTGCTCTTTTGTCTTGCCTTTAACACATTAAGCTGTCTGCTTAACAGATTAGATCATGGTTACAATTTGGCTTCCAGAAAACAACCAAGTGTAAAGACTTCTCATCTTCTTTTTGTGGATGATTTAAAACTGTATAGTTCATCAGATGAGGAGCTGAAAGCACAACTACAAGTGATTAAAACTTTCTCAGATGAAGTTCAGTTGTTCTTGATAAATGTGCAAAAGCAACATTTAAACCAGGAAACCTGGAGCACTAAGACAATTTCAGTCTGAGACAGGAATGTGATATAAATGAACTTGAGCAGAAGGGAATGTACTGTATAAATATTTGGAAGATGATGAAGGACTGATAATAAAACATGAATAAATGCAAGCAAAACTCAGGGAATATTTTAGAAGAGTAAAATTATTACTGAAAACAGCCCTGACATGTAGGAACAAAGTCCAAGTTATAAACCACTTTGTTCTTCCTGTTCTAATTTACAATTTTGAGGTGATAGATTGACCCCAAGAGGTACTGTTCAGCTGGACAGGAAAGCAAGAAAACTGCTTCATGCTTATCAAATGATATGTAAAAATCAGTGTATACTAAGATTATATATTCTCCAATTTGAAGTGAGGAATGGGTCTTCTTGAAATTGATTACATGTATAGATCTGCAATCATAGGACTGCATACGTATCTACTGACTTCACCAGATCCAAACATAGTGAAAATTTTAAAACATGAGGAGAACAAGTCTAAGATGACTTTCCTGCTTAGTTTAGCAGAAGTATTTCGGTGTCAAGTGGGAATGGAAAACAAACCAGAAGTAGACAAAAATCAGGCAGCAACTGACTGTGCCAAAAAAAATACAACAATGAATATAAGGAGAAAGACCAGATGAGAATGGAAGAAATGTGGAAAAGGCATACATTTAGTTACAAATACAGAAAACTCATGAAACAACCTCATGTCGGTAAGGATCTGACACAGGAATGGTGAATTTATACCACGAGATGAAATATTGGTGGCACAGGGTAGTGGACTACGTACATGTTGGTTTACAAAGTCCATTGAACATGTGGGAGAAACAGACACATGCAGGTTCCGTAAAACAGAAATGGCAACAGTACCACATCTTGTTGCTGGGTGTGATGCACTAATGGCAGGTGACCTGTATACTAAAAGTCACAATAATGTGGCAAGACTACTGCATTGGGGAATGTGCAAACATTACAACACTGAAGTAGCTGAGAAGCATTGGAAATGAGCCACAAAGCACTATAGAGAATGATAACATTTATATCACATGGGATCACCCATTATCAGCAGTTCAAAAAGGAGATGCAAGAAAACCAGATATAGTTGTCCATGAAAAAAAAAAAAAACAAAAGTAACAGTGATCACTAATTTGCTACACCCAGTGTCTTACATATAGAGAGACACAAATACCAGAATTTGTAGGCAGAAATGAGGGCAATGTGGAAGAATGATACCCAGACAGTTCCATTAGTAGTAGAAGCAATGGGATGGGTCTCATAAAAAGAATTTACAGTCTTATTTAGATATGCTACCAATCCATGTAACTCCATATGAACTGCAGAGTCAGTTCTGGGCACATTGCGGGTGCTGCGATGAGCACTTTTGGCTAACATCAAAGACTGAAACAATACAAATTTCATGAACTTTAATTAAACTTTGACTTAGGAATGGGGTCCTTTCCTGTCATGGTACTAGAAACCCAAAGGAAATGGAGAAATTAAAACGGGGTAGAGGCAGCTCAGATATAAATGACAGCAATCTTCAAATTCCCTACTGATAGACTGAGTGGGAAGAAATCTCTGCAGCTAGGAAATTCTTATTTCATTCTAATAAAGTCATCAATTTAACTACAAGTTAGAGATATGCTATAAGAAATGTCCTTGAAGAAATTTGCTTAGGAAATGGTAAAGAACACATACCTAAGTCACTAAGATTTACTTATAAGTTCTTTATTTTTTCATTGTGAGAAGTAATTCAGTGTATTTCCATTCTAAATGAAAAAAGAGTACCCTAAAGTCAAAGTAGCTGTAATAAAGAATTTGTCTTGTAGGGACAAAAGCCTTGGTCAAAACATGATCATATTACAATGGCAATCCCTCCCTCATTCAAGTCATTTTTGGGACAAAATAAATTCTAAAATTATACCAACCAGTTAAAAAATGGCATAGACATTGGTGTTGCATAGTAGAGGAAGATATGGTATATTTTTGAAGATTTATTAACATAATTGTTTCTTAAGAGAAGTGGGTACTTATTTGACATTTTCTAAGATCTCTAAAATATAGACACAATCACAGCCTTGTTCCTATGGTGTAAAGGGGCAAAGCCCTGACTGCAACCTAGATGAGCTGGGTTTGACTAGCAGCTCAGGGGCAGAAAGCTCTATGGTATGGTGGTGATGGGTGGGGTGGGAATGAGCAGCTGACACAAGCTCAGGCATCTTTGGGAAGAGAAGTAGTGTGATTAGCTGTATCAGTGACCCCCAATATGAGTATTGGTTGTTCGCTGGTAGCAGTTACTCAGCTGGTGTCTCATGTTACATATAGGCTAGCACAGCATTCCAGGATGAATATGGAAGTCTGTGAGAGATGTCTTAGGCAGTGGCTTAGCAGGAGCCATCAGCCCCCATGAGGAAGGAGTTAGATGATGAATGAAGGCTTACTGGTTCCTGATTGTCTCTTCCCTCTCATCTGAAGGGGAATGAATGGGCTGATTGGCTCTCACTCCAGCCACTCTCACTCCAGCCAGGAAAAAATGACCCCTATGACTCTCACTTTGAATGAGGAACAAATGAGTTGACTCTTACCTTATAGAGGTGGGATTGAATGGGCTAAGTGGGTGCTAGTAAAGGAAGCCTGATGGCTGGGGTTGAAGCTGAAAAAAATTGAAAGCACTGCTAAAATGGTACCATTCCACTACACAGTTAAACACACAGCTATGTTCAGTAATTTACAGGAATACCTGTGGTCCATAGGGATTTCATATGTATCTTCAACTGAATAGTCTACTCTTGTGAAATAAATGGAAATCTGTCTTAAGTTGGCATTGGTATAGTATCTTCAATAAAGTAAAACAACAGAAACAGAGAAACTGATGAAATAACATTAATAACCATTCAGATGATAAATTTGCTGTTTTTGTTAGGCTGCAGACCTTAGTCTGAAAGTATCTGAACTAGAGAGCAAGCACCTTGGGGGACTGCTGGATAAATGGCATCTCTCCTGGAAGTATTTCTTCAAGAATCCTCTTGGTTTTGGGCACCTTTACCACATCATGTAGTCTGTTAGGGATCCAGTTGATTCTCCGACTTTAGTTACCACAAGTACTGATTGTGCAGATCAAACTCATTGAGAGCCACTTTCAGTGAACATTGAGGTTGCAGTTTTCCCCACCATTGTGCAGCAGTAGAGTTGGTATATATAAGTTTTGGGAGAGTGAGTGTCACTTCCCATATGGGAGTACAGATGGGCTTGTGCTCCTGAAGAAAAACAAGTTTAGCTTTCATTGAAAGTGGTTTTCAGTGGGTTTGAGTCACAGAAATGGCACTCACAGTAACTGCCTTCTGCAAATCAGGATGATTCCATGTTATCAAATATTGGATTTCTAAATGTCTAATTTAATTGCTTGATCTAAAGATCTAGAAATTTTCCTCCAAGACACTTCCTCACACTCTGCCGATGCTGAGATCCATTTTTGCTCTCCTTGTGTGGTATTTACTTTACATTATACAACGACCCCCCCCATTAATATTCAAAAACGTGCATGCTGATTGATCAGCGTGTACATTGTAAGTCAAAGTTATAGTAATGGAAAAAGGTCCGGTCGCCCGGACTTTTTCCATTACTATAACTCTTTTTTTAACAGCAACGGAGAATGCAAGATCTCCGTTGCTTCACACTGTCTTGCTATGTTAAAGGAGTTTAACATAGCGAGACAGCTTTAGAAAAAACAACAGAGATTCTCCATTGTTTTTTTTAAAGCTGTCTCGCTATGTTAAAGTCCTTTAACATAGCGAGACAGTTTGTAAAAAGCAACGGAGATCTTGCTTTCTCCGTTGCTTTTGCCCACAGCTCTGATGTACTGTGTAGGCATACGCATGCGCAGTACATCAGAATTGCCGCAGAATACCAGACAGCTGCGGTAGGGCAGCAAGAAGGCATTATACAATGCCATTATTTAAGAAAAGTAATTATTTTTTTTCTTAAATAATGTCATTGTATAATAGCAATAACCCACTTCTGGGTGTGGGTAATGCTGGATTTACCCATGGTTGGCTTTGTTTGGCCACTCGGGCTTTGCCCTCGTGACCAAACCACACCAACCGTGGGTAAATCCAGCATTACCCACACCCAGGCTTGCATTATTGCTATATTAATCAGTTTTTGATTGACTCTTTTGAAATGCATGGGGTGATAAATTTCCAGAATCTTTGTAATAGATTGTAACCTGTACACTAGAAATGGTGTACATACAGATTACTGCTGATGGTAGTCCACAGGCTCAACATTTAAACTGCTTAAATAACGCAGTCCAAAACCGCTAAGACAAAACAAAGTGAAAGCTTTACTGCTTAGACCTCAAAATAACATTTAACAACCAAATGCAAACAAGCAAGCGTTTTGTAAACGTGGATACTTTAAGTGATAAACTCCACAGAAGTAACACACAGTTTCAAAAGAGATGTGGAATTTCATCCTTAATACTAATTCCATTGTATTTGGAGTAAACAAAGAGCAACCTTGTTACACCAGGCTCCTCAATGGATAGGCTGCAGATAAGATATCAGAGTGGATATCAAAAGTCACTTTTCACAATCAGGAGGCTGATTAATACAAAACAGCAATATATTGTGAACGTAATGCAATAATGGTACAAGACTTCTTCAAGTCACCAAGTCTGTCACCAAATTCATTAGCCCTTTAAATGCCAAGTAACTTAAAACTCTAGTCAGTTCAATAAGCAAACAACCAAACAAAGTCTAGTTGAATCCTGATCCACTGAACTGTCTCCATCATGGACCCATTATTAATTTAAACACTCAACTTCTAGCAGATTTTTTCCGATGTACAAAAGGGGATTGTCTGTACTGATGTTGTTACTAATAAGTCTAATCGGACTAACAGGCCTAAAATTTTCAAGCCCGAGTCTTTACGACTCTTATCTATCAGGATAATCAAGGCACACTTCCATTGACTAGGTACAAGGCCTATATTCAATGATAATTGGAATAGATAAGTTAAGATTTCAATAATGCTCCCACTAATGGAGAAGAGAAGTAAACTATTCATTTCATTAAACTTGAAGTTGTGTCTCTTCTTATTTTGGAGAGCACTTTCCTCACTAACTCAGAGAAATTATTTGAGGATAGACACAATCAGCCAAACTGAATTCAATTAGAGAATTATCCTTTTCCCTCACTAGTTCTCCAGAATATTTTGCAAAACAATATACCAGTTCATTTGTATCTCTGTTTTGTCTTTATATATCACTGAGATATACAGGCTCACAACTTTATTACATTACCTAAAAATATTTAAAGAGGATTTCTTACTACTCACCACATTACATCCTAGGCCCAATTCATAATCACTCTTTAGCTTTTCTAATGTTTTCAAGCATCTAATGCCATCCGCTTATAAGAGATCCTATTTAAGATGGAGATTACCTACATTTCTTCAAAAAGCTTTTTTCCTTAGATCCTTTCCTATGTTATGATTAAACTGGGGAGCACAATTTACATTTATCATACTAGGACTTATTTTACAGGAACAAACATGTCAATGGAGATATTCATTTTCTGAAAAAATTCAGTCCATATCTCTTCAATTGAAAGATCACCAAACTTATCACCCCACTTCCATTTGCCTAAGAAATTAGTTATAGATTAAAAAATCTGCTTTTTTAATGTAATCCAGGTTGAACAAGGCTTTCTTGCTAAAGTTTTTCAGCTGAATATGCATTTAAATGTACAATGGTCAGAGACACCTATAGGATCTAACTAAAACATCTATATTGCTTATATTAACTTACTGAGGAGTTATATCGAGGATGTTATTTTCCTTTGTCCTGTGTACATGTTGTACTACCCCAATTTCTGAGATGAAGGACAAAAAATTATTATTCATTCTATTACTACCCCTTATACAATTCCAGTCAATACCAAGGAAATTTAAATCCCTCAGTTAACAAAATAATTGCCAGTAACTGATCTCTACAAAACCTTTACCCATAAATCATAAATCTCTTTACTTTAGAAAGGGGGCATATAAAAAATACAATGAACATTTTCTTGCTCTTATCAGTGAGATTTATAGTGATAATTTTGCAACTCTGCTATATACTAACTGAACCCTTAAATCTTCATTTATATAAATTTAAACCCCTTCACCCCTCGTACCATTCTCATCTCGTGTTTTAGTCTTCAGCATTTTGGAATTTTGAGATTCTGAAGTAGAGTCATATATATATATATATATATATATATATATATATATATATATATATATATATATATCTTCCTTTTCTGTGTTGCTCTAAAGTATCCATTTGAATCAGGAAATCCTAAACTACTTAGACTTTTGGTTAAAGTCTTTTATGTTTGAGTAAAATGCAGTGCTATATAAATGATTCCAGTTAAAGGGTATACTAGAGGGTGTAGTTCAGAAAACTCATTAGCTTTAAAAAGACCCTGTGCATTTGACACATCAGAGGCAGATGGACTAAAATGCTATTTTATTGCAAGTCTTCCTATTTGTGTTGCTGTTTACATTTTTGTTGCTTTTGGCAAAATACCAGTCTTGTGTGATTGTCAATAAAGCACTTTTACTTTGAAACAAGCTCGGTGTGTGTTTTTCCTAGCAAATCACATTTGGTGGAATGAGTGGGCAGCACAACTTTTTTCCAGTTCCACTTGCTGCTGCCAATGACTATTTCCCTCAGCAAGTGAAGAGACTGTGTGCCAGAACCACCTGGTGTTGGGTCTGTAGAGGCTGGTATATAGGTGTTCCTGTCCTTGAGGCTCTGTGATGACTGCAATTAAACAACTTCTTCAGACGATCACTAATGCTGCTGAATGGATGGTGGTTGTAGCCATTTCCATGCCACATCCAGAAGCTACACCCCTACTGAGACCAGTCAACAGTGCCAAAGACCTGGAAAACTACCTGGTCACCTCTGAAAGGATAACTGTCCTTGAGAGCTTGGATCACACCATATGGACAAGAATTCTTGTCACATCTCATAGTTGAGCCCCTCTCTACATACATCAGCAGTCCTGACTCAGACTGTATTGATTTTGATAATGCAAAGAAAAGCTTACTAGTGAGGCCAGAAGTCACTTCAGAAACTCAGGCTATCCATCCTTCTCTAGCAGTAATAGAATCAGGGCCTAATTAGCTGAGTTAAAACATATTGTGAACTTTTAACTAGAGTCCAATGTGGTGAAGAGTAAAAAACATGATGGAAGTTCTAGTAATAGATAATTTAAAAGGGTCTTGCTGGTAACTAATTAAAAAGTTAGTGTGTCAGACAGACCCATGGGATGCTGAAAGCTTTGTGACTTTAGTAAAAAGGATTTTGTGCTATGAAACTATGTATAAGAATATGTCTAACAAAATAAGTATAAAAGTGGTAAATAAAGTTAAAGAGACCGTGTCTTCCATATATAATTTTCATGTGTGGGAAGAAAAGAGGAGAGGGCACATTGCTAAATACTGTGAAGTACAAACCAAAGCACAGATTCCCATACAGGCAACTAAGGAGGCATGGAGGATAGAAGAGGCAAAGGAATGTGACTAGACAATGACTTGGTTAGTCAAATCCACATTTTGTTACTGTTCTAAAAGATGATTAAATTTATAATTAGAGTAGATGAGCAAGAGGTAAAAGGCTTACTTGAATATTGTAATATAAATACTTTGATCAACACACAACATATTTGTAATAAAAAGGCCTGCTCACCAAACTTGATCAAGGTTGCGTGCATTCATGGGGAATAAAAATATGGTACCCAGTTACTCAGGTTGAGATACAGACCCCGCATGGAAAACCCTATACCAAACAGTTGTGGTGCCCTGCCTTAACCATGATGTAGTCATTGAGAAAGACTCCCTATGTTTTACACAAGGGGAGTAGATAACAATTAGGAGTCTTGTATAGTTCCTAACCCAGAATTTAAACCAACATAGTAATCTAGTCCACAGTGTAGAGACACCTTCATCCAGCATAGACCCATGTGATGACAGGGATCCACTTAGAGCTGTGCTAACTATATAAAGCCCTGGGCCAAACCAAAGTCTGAATAACTTTGACTAAGAAGGGAAGCTGTGCCCATGTATTCAAGAGGTGCCCAGCAAAGGTAGGTGGCACTGACCATCTAGAGAGGAGAAGAGTGGAAAAGAAGTTCCAGAATCCAAGTTAAAGCTAAAACCACAGAATGAGCTGAGGATGGAGACTAGGGAAGAAGCATGGAGGAAGCAATGAACTTCAAGGTAAGAGGCATATAAGGAAATCTCCCTAGAGCATTAGAGTGAACTGCAGTTCCTCTGGGAGGACAAGAATACAGAGATCCTTGTACTTGCTATGTCTGGACAGGAAAGACCCTTTACTTCCTGAGATGCAGAGGGTGAGGCATATCACAATCTGCTGACTTCTATATAAGTTAAGATTTAAATGGGCAAGATTGGAGGATGAGACATTAAGTATTGCTAGAGAATATAATCCAGGTTATTGGGGAGGATATTCCTTGAGGTACCACACCGACTTACCCCTACTTTGAGATGGAGAATGACCTCATTTATAGGGTAGCTAGAGAGAGAGAGAAGACTATCTGGCAGCTACCGGTACACCAGCTCTTCAGACAAATGGTCATAAGAAGTAGCACATAGTCATGAGTTGGGAGGCTATACTGTCATGGAAAAGACAAAGTTAGGGACATATATAGATTTTACTAGCCAGGTTTTATGAAAGAAATAGAAAAATTTTGTAACAAGTTTACTGAGTGTCAATGGACTGTCCATAAGCATTGCTATCAGAATGATTTGATTATCATGCCCATAATCAAAGTCCCCTTTTAAAGGATTGTGACTTATATCATGGGGCTGCTAATTAGGTCCAGATGCAGGCACTGGTATACATTCTCTTGGTGCTTTCTGTACTATGTAGATCCCTGAAGTTATTCCCCTCAGAAAAATCTAATTCCTGAAAAATTGCTAAGGAGCTGTTTTGCTGTTTTCTCAGGTGGGGACACCTAAGGAAATTCTAAAGGCTCAAACACCACTCCCAATGCCCACAGTCATGCAGCACCTGTACTAGAGGTCTGGGGTTAAGCAACTAAGGATATCAATGCATCTTTCCCAAACAGATGGGTTAGTGGGGCAGTTTAACCAAACCATAAATATTATGTTGGGAGAAGGATAGGAAGACTGGGACCGATTGTTGCCTTACTTTATTTTCTTGGTTTGAGAGGTTCCTCAACCATCTATGGGGTTTTATCCATTGAGTTGCTATATGGTAGAAGGCCCTGAGGACTTCTGGATATAGTGAAGAAAACATGGCAGGGAGAGAAGACACCTTTTAAAAAGTTGTAGGCTATTATGTAAATCCAATTGCTTCAGCAGGAAAAGGAAGGGAATGGAAAACTCTGCAGCTGGGCACTAGGGCTTCAGCTGTTGTACTTCCAGATTCAGCATTATCCATGTGTTCACCACTACAAGGCAGAGAGCCTATCTGGGGCTCACAAATATTCCAGCAAGAAAGATTAACAGTAATAATGTCCATTGTGTTTGAGCATGTGGAAAGGGCTCAAGTGAACCATTAGAGAGTTGATGACAGAAATACCCAGAATAGTGAGTTTCAGGAGGAGGATTGAGTTTTACTTCTGGTCCCTGTGAAAGGTAACAAATACCAGACAAAATGGCAAGGACCCTGTGAAGTAATCATGTGATTAAATTGTCAATTATTAACTCAGACAATAGAGAAGGCAATGTTTTAAGCAAATTTACCGTATTAATGTTTCAGTGCCTTGGAGGGAGATGCAAGTAACTTTGGTGAACACAGTTAATGAAGTTGGGGACCATGAATAAGAGAAGCAAATGCTTTCAATTTCCCCAAGTACTGGTAGACAAAAAAATCTCAAAGTTTCAAATGCAGGAGGATCAAGACTTTGTTTTAGGAAACAAAGAAATCTTTTCAGAACTACCAGGATGAACAATTCTTATCATGCATCATATAAAGACAGCCCAGAAGAACAAGTCAACTAGACATCCTACTGGGTACCAAAAGTACAAAGTTGGCTGTCAAAGAGGAGATAAATATGATACTGATGTTGTGGGTTATCAAGGAGTCAAGTAGAGGAGTCCACCAATGACTTGATAGTCTCATTGTCTTGGGAATAAAACTGGATGGTATGATCTGATTTTACAGTGATTTAAAAAAAATGTAATAGTATCTCCCAGTCTGACAGCTAATTAATACCCAGGGTAGATAAGCTCATAACGAGGTTAGGAAGGACTAGGTTCTGGACTACTTTGAACTGAAATAAGAGATATCAATAAATTCCCTTAACCAACAAGGCTAAAGAAAGGACCACATTTATTTATTTATTTATTTATTTTACATTTGTTGACCGGGCTAGTCCAGCTGGATACATATCCCTTTTCAGTAGAGGCCCGGGGAGAAAAGCTCCCAAACATTAAAATAGTTAAGCACTACAATTAGATAGAAGTATACATTATAAGAAGTAACAACCAGAATAACAACATTATTTACATACTTAAAAAGACAAAGCATGGGATTAAATAGGTCAGAAAACGAGGAAATGATTTGTTTGTAGATAGTTTGAGAGAGAGAAGAAACAGTATAGTGTTATGGCTATGGATATTAATCTGGAGTTGGACAAGGGCATAACCAGTGGGACTTGAAATATTCTCTAAGGTTATTTTTGAATGGTGTGAGTGATGTCATGAGTCTAAGGTTGTTGGGAAGGGAATTCCATTGCTTTCCAATTGAGTTAGCATAAAGAGCATCGCCGCCTTTGTTGTTAGATTTGATGGTTAGTACTTGAATACTATTTGATGACCGAAGGGAACTAAGATTGTTGTATGGGGTCAGGATTTTGGACAGTGAGGGAGTTTTGGCAGGTTGATGAATTATTTTGAAGGCTTCCGTAAGTTGATTAAATTTAAGAAGATTGGGCAGTTCTAACCAGCCGAGTTTTTTGAGGTTGTGGCAATGGTGGGTACGAAAAGGTGTACCTGTTATGAATCTGGCTATGTGGTGGTAGGTGGTAGAAAGGTTGTAGATCTCACATTTATTCAGGAAGGAAAGTACTGGGGAGGCATATAGTAACGTGGAAAGAAGATGCATTCGGGCAATGGTTAATTTTGCATGAGGAGTAAGAAAGTTCCTGATTCTGTACATTGAACCTAGTTTCTTGTTAACAGATTTAATGGTTAGGGAAATGTGGAGATCGAATTTAAGCTTGTGGTCAATAGTAACGCCTAGTAGTTTGGTGTGTAAGACAGGTTCTATGATGGTTCCATTAGAGGATTCCACAAAAAAGGAGCTATGATTAGTCGGTTGCGACATTTGGGATGAGGAAGTAGAAGACGAGGGGAAGAATAATAGTAATTTGGTTTTAGTTGGGTTGAGAATAAGTTTCAGGTTAGAGAACCATTTTTCCACTCTGGCGAAACATTGTTGGGTGGCTGCTTGAAGCTTCAGGAGAGAAGTATCAGAGCAGATCAGGGTAGAGTCGTCTGCATATTGGATGCAGGTGGCATTGGGGATGATGGCGTAGAGATCATTTATAAAAACAGAAAAAAGAAGGGGACCCAGTATGGAGCCTTGGGGGACACCTATGTTGTTAGGGAGTAGTTGAGATAAACTATTTTGCCATTGGACTGCTTGTTGCCAGCCAGAGAGGTAATCCTTAAACCAGTTTAGGCCTAAGTTGTCCAGATGAAGGGTTTTGAGGGTGCGGAGTAATAGCTGGTGGTTGACCATGTCAAAAGCTTTTGATAGATCAAGAAAGAGAGCAGAGGATATAAGTTTTTTGTTGCGGTTGCTATTTACTGAGTCGACAAAGGAGAGAAGAGCAGTGGTAGTACTATGATGGGGGCGAAAGCCATGCTGGGTACTAGACAGGAGATTATTGCTGGTAAGGTAGTGAAGAAGTTGTTTGTGAATACACCTTTCGAGAATTTTTGCTATAGGAGATAGTATAGCGATAGGCCTATAATTAGATGTTTCGGTGGAAGGGCCTCCTTTGTGTAATGGAATGATATATGAGGTTTTCCAAATGGGGGGGATGGTGGCTTCTGTTATGGATCTATTGATCAAGATTGATATAGGATAGGCAATGACATCAGAGGCTAGTTGGAGGTATTCAGCTGGGAGACGATCGGCCGCAAGAGTGGACGGTTTTAGTTTTTTTATTAGGGTGCGAATGTAGGAGGTGGATACAGTTTGAAGGGTAAAGGAGCAAGGGGATGAGCAAGGGGATGAGCCATGGGGAGTAGTTAAAGTTGTTGAGGAAGTGGATAGCTGGTTGGCTAGGGTTTGGATGGTCTCTGTAAAGAAGATGTTAAAGGCGTTGGCTATTTCGTCTGGTTTTTTACTTATGAGTTTATCGGGTGTTGGGGTAGAAGATTTACCAGGATGGAGAAGGTTGTTAAATCCGGCCCAAAACTTTTTTGGATTCGATTTATGTTTATCCTGAAGGTGACAGTAATACTGTTTTTTATCTCTAGTGATGTCAGATTTTGTGGAGTTTCTAAGTTGCTGAAATTTGATACGGTCTAGGGGAGTTTTCGTAGCTCTCCATTTATTCCAGGCTAGGTCGCGGAGTTTGATTTTTGTTTTGGTTTCTTTTGTTAGCCAGGGAGCTATACGGTCTTTGGTTCTAACAAGACGATTTGGGGCATGGGAGTTGAGAATATTTAGGAAAGTGTCATTGAAGTAGGACACACTCTCAGCTAGGGGAAGAGAAGTAAGGGAGTGCCAGCTACATGATTTTAGTTCCGCAAGGAATAATTCTAGGTTGAATTTTTTCTTGTTTCTAATAAGTTTATAAAGGGGTGGGAATGAAGAGCAGAGTTTGTGTTTAATAATATAGGTGACAAGGTGGTCGCTAAGGCTGTTTGGGAGGGTACCAGAGGTGTAATTATTAGCATCTTTATTAGTGAGAATCCAGTCAATCGTGCTCTCCTTTTGGTGTGCATTACCAAGTCTGGTAGGAGTTATGATATTTTAGGAGAAGCCATAAAGGTTGATTGGGTGGGGATTAGCCTTTGTGGAGCAGTGGGACCAGTCAATGTTGAAGTCACCTAGTATAATGGTTTCTTGGGGATAGTGCTTGGATAGCCAACTTAAAGTTTGTTCAAGGTTTTCAAGGTTTTTCCCTGGTGGGATATAGATCACTACAAGATTAATAAACTTTTGGGAGTTTAGACAAATCTTTAATGTAATGAGTTCTATATTGGAGACCTGGGGGGGGTGCAAAGTATTTCTAATTATGTTAAGTCTGTTTTTAAACATTACAGCTATTCCCCCACCCTTTTTGGCTATTCGATCATTCCTTAGGATATTATAGCCAGGAGGAAGAATCTCTTCATCCTTTGTGGCAGGTTTGAGCCATGTTTCTGAAAGACACATAATGTCTGGGGAATGTGTGGCTATCAGAGCATGTAAACTGGCTACTTTGTTGTTTATACTTCTTAGGTTGAGGTGAAGAATGAGAAGGGAGGTATTAGGAATATGGGGTAATGTAGAAGTAGTAGGGTCTTGGTATGAGGCAGGGCCTGGATTAGGGTGGATGTCCCCATGTTGAGTGATACATTGTTTTAGGTGGTCTAGGAATTTTTGAAGTTTGCATAGGATTTTGAGGTTAGGTTTATTAAAGGTTGCTCTAGGGTAGTGGAGGGTTAGGTGCATATTATTGAAGGTTGGAGCTTTTTCTGGGTGGAGAGAGGAAACTATAAGGTTAGACGGAGGGAATGTATATATGGAAGTATGGGCCTTGGGAAGAGAAATACCTGTTAACGTCTGGTGTTCATAGCGTGATAAAAGGTAAGGAGTTAGAAGAAATAGTGAAAGCAAAGGGATGATGAAATGCATGGTTTTTCCCATGATAGAGAGTAGGTGGAATTTGGTAGGGAGGGAGGATTGGGAGGGCTTATTGAATTTGGAGGGAGTAGCTAATTAATATGGAGGAGGGAGTTAGTTAATCAGAGATTGGTTGTGAATGGAGTAGAGGAGAGTGGGATGGGCTTAATCTCTGTATAAATTTAGAGGTAGTGGGGGCGGGTGGGATATGGGGGCAGGGTGGGGAGCGTAGCGAGCCCGAGCGCAGGGGGAGGGGGGAAATACCCGCCTGGAGGTTGCAGGGCCTTAAAGGCAGATTGGTATGGTATAGTTACTTGTAAGTTATTGTAACCTTCCAATTTAAAGAGCCTGAAAGGTTACAAAAGGTAACCTGACTACAGCGCTCTACTTCAGTGGGTAATACTTTGATGCAGGTAGTATTTTTACCCTGATAGTCGCAGATTTCACTTGGAGCTGATGCTGGATATTAGGGTGTGCATTCGCACAGTAGCAGGATACTACAGAGTCGACGCCAAGATCCTGGGAGCCACGCGATGTAAGCTTGGAGGGGGGGGGTGCCTAGGATGAGATAGACAAGATAATCACTGTTTAAGGCACAATAGTATTACACATTCTTGAGGTAAGGCAAAGAAAGCAATTTATAGGTGGCTACAGTAGTACAAAGTAGTGGAAGTGAGGGAAGACAATAAACAGTGCTACGAACCAGGCAAATTACACTTACTTACTAGCAGAATAAAGTGAATGAAACAGGCAAATACAGTGATGTTAGCAGTCTGGTTACAGTATTTAAAACACATATGCTAGCTACTGCCACAGGTAACGGTAGGTTGGTCAACTTGAACAAGTATAATACAGCCACTATTAAAATCTAGAGCAGTGTCTAGGCTGAGGTTAGCTCGTTGTCTCCTAAAGGTACAGGCAGTATTACGTTTGCTTAAATAGGAAGAGTTTGCTGAGTACTTCAAAATGCAAGCCAGGAATTTATATAGTTAACACATTTGTTCCTCCACTGAGGACAAGATTCAGGTTCAATTCCAGGTCAAGTGAGATCCATATGGCACATTCATTCCTGGCCTAAGATAGAGCCCAGGCATACCATTTTCTCCCAGGAGGTGAGACCCAGGTTTTAGGGAAGAATCTAGTAGTAATGTACCCTGTGACCTGATCACATCCCCATGATAACTGAGGCACTGCTGACTTCTACTCACTGAGAGAGAGCCACTATATATTCCCACACAGGAAAAGGACTCTTGCCTTCTGTTGCAGCACTGGGTCCCTGGTCAGTACTAATGACCTACAATGCCTCTGCACTCCTGTAGGGATCAGTGGTGCAGATGCCACACTACCACCCTCATCCCAGGCAGGGCAAGCCAGCAACAGCTACTAACTCCTACTCTCCCTGCTATGGTCCTTCCACTACCTGGGCATGCTAATCAAAGCCAGGTTGACTGGGTTGCAGTCAGGGCTTTATTCCCCTATGCTACATGGTATATTCTGTTTTGTATGGTTCCCTGAAAAGAAGTACTTATATAACATATTCTTAGCAGAAACTATTTCTGGGCTCAAAAAATTAATGAGATTTTCTTTTAGTAAACACACATCTATATTTGTTACACTCAGTTATTGCAAGCACATAGCTAAAGTTCCTACATTACTTACCAAGGAAGATAAAAGGCATGACAGCAATTAACAAAAATACCTTTCTGCTACCATCTTTTCTAGGTGGTCCCTAAAAAGGGAGAAGTATTAATGGGGTGGGCAATAATTGTGAGATATATAAGGGATTTTGTGTCAAAGATGTATGAAAAAGGAAAGGAAGCAGAACATTATAAAAGGAAGGATCTAACACATATATTTAAAGTTACTGCAGCAGTGATCAATATAAAGAAAATCTATATTAATGGACTAACTGGATAATGTGTTAAAAAAGGTAATGAAGATTTGGTTTTGGGGATTGATGGGTTCGGTTACAATATATATAAAAAGTGGAAGTATGGCAAGAGGTGTTTTTTCTTAAGGTATTGAATGAATGGCTAGAAGAAGGTTTTATGAATAAGGAAATATGTGAAGGTATAATTAAATTTATTTGGAAAAAGGATGATGAAGATATTAATAATTGGAGATCAATCACATTTATTAATGATGATTATAAATTGTTTATGCAGATTATAAAGTGTAGGTTTGAAAAACTATTATATGACATTATGTTACCAGGAATAAATGGAGTTAAATACAAAAATGTGAGAGATGTATTATTTGTTGTTAAAGATGTTGTAGATGATATATATATATATATATATATATATATATATATATATATATATATATATATATATATATATATATATATATATATATAAGTGCAGAAGCAAAAATGATGGAGATATTACTAAAGCTTTTGACAGAACAGAACATAATTGTTTATGGAATGTATTAAAGAATTATGGGATAAAAGAAAAGTGTTTAAGAATGATCAAGATGGCATATGAAGCAACAGAGGTGAAAATATTGGTTAATGGGATGGTTGAGTAAAAAGGAGTGTGAGATAGGGATATCTGTGAAGTAGTATTTTATTCTCTTTGCTTATGAATGCTGTAGCAGGAGATGTAAATAGAGGGTTTTTTATTTCAGTATAGAATTATAGGAATAGTTAACATATCAATTTTAGTGACATATGCAGATAATATTATTATGATAGTTAAAGATATAACAAGAGCGAGTGAATGATTGCGGAGTTTAAAATATGTATTTAGGAAAGTTGGTTTAAAATTAAGTGAAAAAAGAGTAAAGACTTAGGTGAGAATGTGGAAACTGATAGAATAAAATTAGTGAAAATGAAAACTTCTTTATTAAAAATAAGGTTTGGGAATGCAGACATTATAATTGGCTATATATACTGAAAAGTTTAAAGGAAATGGCAGGAAAATGGAAATCATTTAAAATATCCTTTAAGAAGAATGCTTAACAGTCTGCATTCCCTTTGTCTCATTTATGAGCATTTCGTTTTTTTATTTCTCTAATCATATTCCTATGCTTACTAAACATTTAGCATTCATCTTGTTTCATTTAGAAGTTTTAGCACACATAGCCATGGGTATGGATAAGTAAAAAAAGATTGTCAGTTAATGACATGACTTCCCATTCTATATGAAAGCTGCAGGGTGGTATATCTTTGAAAAATAACCGAGTGCTGATTTTTAAGCAACATGTATCAGTAGTTATTGCATGTATGTGTGTTTGTGCATGTCTATGTGGCAGCTGTAAATGACTGATATATGTGCTGGTGGATGGACAAGGACAGATAAATATGAGCTTGTGATGGTGTGGCTGTAAATGACTGATATATGTGCTGGTGAGTGGACAAAGACAGATAAGTATGATGCTGTGTAAATTTACAAAGCTTTGTTATGAGGTGATTTTGCACATTTTTTGCCTAACTGCTATGTTAAATTATTTTGGACATGAATCTCAGGGTTTGGCTTGCATGTAGGAAATTTGAATGACATATTGCTGATAAGAAAAGAGACAATGTGCTGTTTCTGAACTAAGGTTTATGTCCCAAAGAGATGAGAGAAACGTTTGGAATAGAAGGAGGAGGTTTGGAGCTGTTTTGACATGAGAAAAAAAAACATGGTAAACCACTTGACAAGTGTTATTTTTGCGACTGGTCATCGAGGGACATTGAGATATGATGGCCAGCCTAAATAATGTTTCTTTTGTGGGGACTTTTCTCATTTAATTAATGATTGTGATAAGATACAGTGTAACCAGTGTAGGGAGAAATGACTTACAGCAAGAAGGTATGTAAGTGAATGCAGGCTGTGTTAAAAAAGAAACACTTTTAGATGGACTGTCAAGAGTAAACAGTCTTCTTCTTCTTCTTCTGGCTTTTCCTGGTTAGGGGTTGCCACAGCAGATCATCTGTCCGCTCATGATTGGCAGAGGAGTTTTTACAGTGTCAAATTGCCAGCCCGGCGCCCAACCTTCCACAGAAGGCACACACTCACACCTAGGGCCAATTTAGAGTACAGTAAATAATGAAAAAGAAGGAAAAGGGATGACAGCATACATGAGGAAGGAAGCAAGATGCTAAGGGAGTGGGTGAACTAGGTGATGCAAAAACTCTAGAATAATAAAAAATATGGAGTGGAAAAGGGAGGTGATTGCATGCAGGAAGTGAGGTCAGGAGAAGGGACTGACACTAAAATATCTGATTCTGAGGATCAAGGATTATTTTTACAAAAACCCAGGAAAAAAAAATCCAGTAGGAGAAAGACTAAAAATAAGAAAATTAAAATTTAAAAGTATTTTCCTGACACTTAAAAAGAGCAAAAAGCAAAAATTTTAGAGTACTTTCAGTAAATGTGAATAGTATTATTAACACTGGAAGAAGGAAAGGGATACTGGAATAGTGTGCCAAATGTGACATGGATGTTATTCTGTTACAGGATGCAAGGTTCTTGACAAGTGAACAAAGATTACAAACAGAAAAAATTGTGGGGCAGATGTATAATACTGAAATTCAGAACTGAAAATTGGTCTGGAGTAGTTGCTTTGTGTAAATAAATGTGAAAGTACTAGATGTAATGTTGGTAAGGATGGGAAAGTTAACTGCTGTGGATGAGAGGTGGAGAGAACATGTTTCTAGATTACAGCATCATATACATATACAACTAGAAAAGAAAGAGAAAACCTGTTTCATCAAATATTACACTGTGTGGTGATTAACATTAACCTTATAATTGCAAGGGAATTTAGATGTTTAAGGGGAAGATTTAAAAAGAAAGGACAAGATATAAAAATACTGAAAGTGATAAAATGTGGTTAGCTATCTGTGTAGAAGAAAAGTCAATGGATGGATAGAACTGGGGTTACTTGGATCTGAAATGTATTACTTTATATTATTGGAAAGCTTGGCACAGAAGATGATAATCCAGTTGGAACAAGTTTCTCAGATCATTTAGTAATATAGATGGAGGGGATGGAAGAAAGGGAGAATATTAAAATAGGAAAGCAAATCAAAAGAATAAATAAGACATTCTGGGATGAAATTAGAGAGTGGGAAGCTTTGCAGTTATGGAAAGTTCATATAACCATGAATGACTTCTATAAAAACTGGTCTGAGTGGTGGATAGACTTTAAAAAAAGTATAAGTATTTTTTCTTGTTTTTCTTCAGTGGTAGGATGATGTAAGAAAAGAAGAGAAAATTAAATATGGGAAAATATATAGATATATATTACAGTTTAATGAATAATACAAGAGAGTAATACAAGAGAGTATTATGTTACTGAAAAAGAAATATGCAAAAAAAAAATCGAGAAGCAATTAAGGCATTGATGTTCAGACAAATGTTTACAAGGGAGAAAGGAGGAGGTGTCTGCATATCTGGATAAAATAGTAAAGGAGGATATTAGTATAATGAGAGAAATTAAAAAAATGTAAAAGAAGAGGTAAAAAGATAACAAGAACAAATTATAAGTATTGTAGAACATCATGTAGAAATATGTATAAGAAGTATAAGAATGGAAAATAAGACAGAATGTAGTGTAATGAAATTTCCACAATAAGTTAAGGAAGAATTTTAAAAAGAGATTACTATTATTAAATTGGATGAAGTACTTAAGAAAGTAAATGTTGATTTAGTACAGACCCAGACAGTATATTTAATAAATAAATAAAATATATACATATTTTATTCAGCTGCTCTTACTGTAACTGTCTTAGTTGCTGTTCTGTGTGCTATCTGTTCAGTCGGTCTTACTCTGCACTTATTACTGCTTGTTAGTAGCCTTCTAATTTACTGCCTTCTGCACTTGTATTTAAGTCATTTGTTAATTTAATTGCATTTATTTCAACTGTATTTGCCGTAATATTGCTACACACTCAAGTGTGCTAGCCTGCACTGCAATTTGAATTGTATTTACTACTGTTTTAGCTGCTTTTCTGTAAAAAAAAAAAATAAAATTCTAAGCTTGTTTCCTGCCTTTCCTGTAACTAGTCTAGTCCAGAAACAGACTTGTTGTATCCAGGATTGTTGGTAAGCTTCTGAGCTCCCCAAGCCCTTCTGTGTTGGAGGGAAGCCTTCTAGCTTATCAGTGGGAGTGGTAAGCACTAGGTAACCTATCTACCACAGGAGTAGTGGTTTCTGGCCCAGAAATTATAGTTTATTGGCTATTTGGGAAGCTTTTCCATCTCTTTCAACCTTCTGATTTATAAGTCTGTGTTTGCGCTTGTTTTCTGCCTTTCCTGTTACAAGTCTAGTCCAGGTACAGATTTGCTGTATTCATGACTCTTTGTAAGCTTCTGAGCCCCAAGCCTTTCCGTGTTGGAGGGAAGCCTTCTAGCTTATCAGTGGGAGTGGTAAGCATTAGGTAGCCTATCTACCACAAGAGGAGTGGTCCTTGGCCCAGAAATTGTAGCTATTGGCTGTTTGAGCAGTTTTTTTCCATCTCTTTCAACTTTCTGGTTTGAAAGCCACACTTGCGCCTGTTTCCCGCCTTTCCTATAACTAGCCTAGTCCAGATACAGGGTTGCTGTATCAAGGACTGTTGGTAGGCTTCTGAGCCCCCCAAGCCTTTCTGTGTTGGAGGAAAGCCTTCTGGTTTATCAGTGGGAGTGGTAAGCACTAGGCAGCCTGTCTTCCATGAGAGGAGTGGTTCTTGGCCCAGAAATTGTAGTTTATTGACCATTTGGACAGTTTGTCCACCTCTTTCAACTTTCTGGTTTAAAAGACCACATCTGTGCTTGTTTCCCATCTTTCCTGTAACTAACCTACTGGGAAGCATTAGAAAACCTTAAACTGATACAAGTCTTCTAGCTTAGAAGAGAGACTTTGGAGTGATTAGGTATCAGTTTTCTGTACTTTCTTGCTGTACTTAACTGTTTTCCACCTAAATGCTGATTTTCCAGTGTTTATTGTGATTCAAAAGCTTGTTTTTTTTTCACATATTGTAATTATTTGACTGCCTGCATTTTTAAAAAGTCGTTCTTTCTTTAAATAATTTGTTTAACTGTTGTAGGCTACACATTAAGTGCGATAGCCTTTTCTGATCGTTTGTAGTCATTTAAAGCCGTTTTAAGTGTATTTTTTTTACTGTTTTTGTCTTATCTTTTCAAAAAAACAAATCAAAAAATGTCTTGTTTCCCACCCTTCTAAGCTAGTATAGTCCAGTTTTCAGGCTAGTGCTGAATTCAGGGCTGTGTTACAAGTGCCTGAGTTGCCCATACCTTACTTGGATAGAAGCAAGATTCTCTGTTCACCTGTGAGAGAGGGGAGCTTTGAGCAGCCTATCTGTCCCTGGAGGAGTGGTTCCAGCCCGGATGTTAGTAGTTTATTGGCCATTTTGGGCTAATTTCTATTTCTTTCATTTCCCTGCTATAAAATCCGTGTTTGCATGGTTTTGTGCACTGGACAGTGCCGGTTAGCTAGGGTTAAATTATTCCCGCCTCCACTAAGTCTCCTCTTCAGTTTTTTCCTTGAAACTAGTCTAACTTTCAACCTAAGCACTCAAAAAGCATCCTACAGCCCAGCACTTGCTCAGACCTAATAGCAAGCGCTAATATACCTTGACACTTGATTGCCCAGCAGGGCAAGGCTCTTTATTCACCCCTCACTAACCAAGTGACTAAGTAGCTCACCCTACTATTCAGGCATGACCAAAGGGCAATTTCAGGTGTACTCTCCAGTCCAGCTGGTGAAGCTGGTATCCTGAGGCAATGTTACAACTGCCTCATGTACACAGACAACCCTCTCCTCCTACCACAAAACACTAACATATGTGAGAGATGCAATTATACAGCCAAACTGGAGGCTAAGATGTCTCCACCCAAGACTGGAACAGACAGTCAACAGGAGAAGGTTAACACTTGCACCACACCTCCAGCCACACACAGACCTACTAAACCAGCAATGGCAAAAAATACACATAAATACATAAAATCATACTCGTCGGCTCTAAATAAAAACCTGCAAAAGCATCAGAGACCTCCAAAGCAGACAACCAAACAACCTGCACCTCCCGTCACAAACCAGACAACACATAAAACACAAAATCAGTATGCCGCACAATCACAGCCCTTAAGGCGAAATAACATACCTAACACACTAGTAATAGGTGACTCTATAGTCAGGCACACTGACATCCCACTCACTAGGCTGGACAAGTAGAAGGTTACTGTTAGCTGCCTGCCGGGAGCCAGAATCCACCACATAACACAAGCACTCAGGTCATTCCAGAACAAATACAAATATGACTCTGTCATTGTTCATGTTGGTGTGAATGATCTGAGATGCACCTCCCTAAACTACATGAAAAGAGACATGGAAGAGCTCTCTGATCATGTAGCCCAGGCTGGTATGACCCTGACCCTGAGTAGCATCCTGCCCTCATCAAGAATGATACCTCACTATAAAGAAAAAAATTATCAATTTTAACAATTGGCTAAGCTTCTGGTGTCATTCAAAGGGGATCCAGTGTCTGTCAGCCTAGGACGACATGCTTGACAAGCCGCGTTGCCTCGCAAGAGATGGCTTGCACCTGTCACCCCTAGGCTTTTGAATACTGGCCAAGGCTCTTGCTGCCCCCATAGTGCCTTTTTTAGGCAAGGCTCAAAAGTCAAACCCACCTCCGTAAACAGCAAAATTAACAAAAAACTGAGGGTTGTGCTACTCAACGCCAGGAGTTTAAATCTCAAAATTCACGCACTCTAAGT
The DNA here is from genome assembly GCF_019279795.1 of Protopterus annectens. Classification (NCBI taxonomy): domain Eukaryota; kingdom Metazoa; phylum Chordata; order Ceratodontiformes; family Protopteridae; genus Protopterus; species Protopterus annectens. The sequence continues at coordinate 258,647,117 of NC_056736.1, read as the reverse complement.
ACTCCTCAGTATGGAGAAAGTTGACATCTGTGCAGTAACTGAAACCTGGTTCAAGGCTCCAGAGAGCACCCCAGCACTACCGGGTTACAACTCGTACCCCACATTTCGGTCACAGAACACGGACTGAAACACAAAAGGAGGGGGACTATCCATATTCATCAGGGATACCTACACCTCCAGGTTAGTGGCGCAGCATACCTCTAAGATTATCCATGTGCAACTAACATCGGGCAAATCTGCAATGCAAATTGTGGCCTGCTACAGATCACCCTCCATGACCCAGGACCACCACTCCACCTTTCTGGAGACACTGGAAAACATGAAGGTCCTACCGAACACACTGATATTGGGAGATTTCAATTACCCTACCATTAACTGGGAAAACTACTCGAGTACAAACTCCCAGGCCCAGCGCTTCCTGGAATTCATCAACTCAAATGCCCTGGATCAGCTGGTAAACTCCCCTACCAGAGGTGAAAACATATCGGACCTGGTCATCACAAACATGGGTGACAGGTGTTCCACACCGGAGGTCAACATGTCACTGGTTATATCAGACCATAAACTAATCACTCTGGAGGTCCACACCCCTCTACCACCCCAACTAAGGAAACCACAGTAAAAAACTTTTCTAAAGCAAACTTCACCTTACTTAAGACAGAGGCGGTAAGTTTCACATCCCCCACGCTAAAGGATTACACTGCCCAAGATGCAGAAACCTTTACAAATGCAGTCTATGAGCACCTACAAGGATGCATGGATTTTGCCATTGCTAGCAAAACCAAGACTCAATCCTGTAAGAGAAGGAAACCAGTCTGGTGGACCCCCGCCATAAACAGGCTATACAATAGAAGGAGGAAACTAGTTCAGAAAAAAAGCAAAACCCAAGAAGGAAAGACATCCCTGATCAGTATCAGTAAGAAACTAAGGTCCCTCATAAAATCATCCAAGGCTAACTTCGAAAGAAAAATAGCCAAGAATTCAAAAGATAACCACAAAGCCTTCTTCAGCTATGTTAAGAATCTAAGTGGTAACTCGCAGATATGCACTGAACTAGTGCAAAATAGCACAAAATATACTGAACCTACTGATATTGCCAACATCCTGGCAGATAGATTCAGTGCAACCTTCCCCCTCCTCTCACCCCCAAAAGGGCCCACAACAATACCGGAAAAGTGTAGTGTCCCAGAAATCACAGACGCACAGGTGAAGATAGCCCTTTCAAAAGCCAAAAACACAGGATCAGTGGGGCCAGATGGTGTCCCAGGCTGCATCTTGCATGAACTGCGGAATGAACTAACCCCCCCCACCTAAACAAGCTGTTCAACCTCAGCATCTCCACAGGCTACATGCCCATAGAATGGCACACAGCAATGGTTATTCCACTCCACAAAGGAGGAGCCAGAACAGACCCTGGTAACTATCACCCCATAATCCTGACTAGCCTGGTCTGCAAGGCTGTGGAGTGCATCATCATGGAACTCATTAACAAAGACATTGGGAACCTCCAAAGACTTGAACCGACCTAGTTCAGCTTTGTTAAGGGCAGAGCATGCCTACTAAACCTGGTTGACTTCTTTGAGACAGTCACTAAGGCCATAGACGAGGGAAAGGTTATTCACACAACCTACCTTGCCCTCGCCAAGGCTTTTGACACCATTCCCCACTCGGTTATTACAGAAAAACTCACCAGCCTGAACATAAACCCCTACGTCATGAGATGGGTTGCCAACTGGCTTACAGACAGAACTCACATGGTAAGAATAGCGGGCACCAGGTCCAGCTCTAAACCAGTCACAAGTGGTGTCCCTCAAGGCTCGGTCCTGGGACCCCTACTGTTCAGCATATACTTCTCAGAAGTACAGGCAAACTCAGGAGGACTATGGCTAACCAAGTTCGCCGATGACTGCAAACTGGGTACCATAATTGACTCTCCGGCTGACACGGACATCCTCCAAAAGGGCCTTACTGAGACGGATACCTGGTGTCAAAGTCATGGCCTCAAGCTAAATGCCAAAAAATGCATAGTCATCCCATTTGAGAAAAACAAAACACCCACGAATTACCATATAGGTGGCAGCCCCCTTAATACAGAAGAGGTAATAAGAGATTTGGGGACCCAGGTAGATTGTAATGTCTCCTTTGACAATCATATTGCCAAAGTAGTTAGGAAATCCTTCTATGTGGCCCATCTAATTACTAAATGGTTCACATCTAGAAATAAAGAGGTTATAGTGCCCCTCTACTTGTCACTCATCAGACCCCATCATAGAGTGCAATGCCCCATTTGGGATGTACCTCACAAGACACTTCCAACTGCTGGAGAGACCACAAAAGTACCTCTCTAAGAGGATTACTGGCCTTAAACATATGTTCTATGCAGCCCGAGTGAAAAAACTCCAGCTGTACTCAGTGGCATATCGCTTACTCAGAGGTGATCTCTGCCTGACTTACAAAACCATGTCCAACTCGGAACTGATGGACATGCTCCATCTAAAGAAATCCAAGTCACTGTGAGCCACACGCTCTAGTGAGCTAAACCTCACCACAACAATAAATAGAACAAGCTGGAGGGATAGATTTGTGTCACAGAGACTTCCTATGCTTTGGAACAAAATTCCAAACAACATTAGATAGAGCGCCTCACTAACACTCTTCAAGAGAAACCTTGACGAGTGGATGGGTAACAGAAAATACACCCCTGGGATCACTTCATTGGCTCTGCTTGACAGAGGATCAGTTAATTAATCAATGGGGCAGTGAAAGCCGATACAATCTGGCTTGGCTTATAAATGCCCTCGAGCAGATAACCTAGTACATACCTATGAATCTATATAGTATGGAATGTACAAAAAATTAATAGACCGGCAAAGAGGGTATTTTGTAAATGTACTGAATGAACAGTCGAAGAAAAGTTTTGTTTATGAAGAGTGATGTAGTGGGATATTAAAATTTATATGAAAGAATGAGGAGAAGGGTGAAATAAAACTATTGGAGACCCATCAGGCTAAATAACACAGATCATAACATTTTTATGGGAGTAATGCAAAGGAGAATGGAAGGAAGGCTGAAGGATATTATAAAAGAAAGTATATACAGTATAAAAAGAAAGATATGTCAAAAATTGTTATTGGTTGTGAGGGAAATTGTGGATCATATTTTATGTGAAAGGGAGGATGTGAATTCTGCAGTATGTGATATTAGCAAGGCATTTGATACATTGGGACATGATGCTTTGCAGGATGCTGTGGAGAAGTAGGGAATATTCTATATAGTAATAGAACTAGGAGAGTGTGTATGTCAGCAGATCAGAATGATAGGGTGGGAGTGTTAGTGAATTGGTGTCTAAGTAAAGAAATGAGGGAATTGTTGCTTTGTCTGAATGTATGTTTAAAGGAAATTGGAATAACTGTAAATAAAGATGGAAGTAAGCATTTAGATAATGAGGTGAAAACTGTATGTGTTTTTGAATGGAAAAATTGTCTTCACTATGAATAAAATATGAGGAAAATTAAATAGTTATGCTGCAATGGGAAGAGTTGATGAAAGAAATGAAAAAAAAATATGTCTACTGTGTAGGATGTCTGGATTGCTATTCAGAAAAAAATGTTTATCTGGCAAATTTGTTATTGATGGGAAAATAGCATATTTGTCATATGATCCCAGTGAAATATGAAAAGGAAATTATCCCACTAGTGTTTTTTTCATATGGAGTTCAAAATTAAACCCAATGAAAAAGGTATCTTGTATAGCCGTGAAAATGAAGGGGATTGGGATTACTGAATCCATTTGTGTATTCTGCTTCTTTAAACTTGAATAGGTTATTAAGGTAGATAAAGGAAGAGAATGATTATTTCATAGTGAGAATATTTAAATATAAGTACAAAAATTCTGGGAAATAATTAGAATATGAAAAAAAGAAAAACGAATATGTGAATGAAGAAATTTAAAAAAATATATGAAAAATACTAACATGGAAAATAAAATTGATGCGACAGAGAAAGATAGAAGAATGTTGTATAATAATAATGTAATGAAACAATATCATTATGTAAATCCATGTGAAAGTTTACCAGACAAGTGATTAAAGCCATTAAAGTAAGGAAAAAGTGATGTACCATGACAGCAGAGTGTCAGGATTTTCTATGGAGACTGGTAATAAATAAATTTACAGTAAAGAGGAATATGCCATATAAAAAAAACTGAAAGAGTTTGTTTATTTAGTGGGGAAGAAGAGACAACAGAGCATGTTTTTTTGAAATGTAAAAGAGAGTAAAACTCTAGAAAATGTTGTATGAAGACATTTTTATGGAGAATATTAATGACATAATATAGATACCAATATGATTATATATGGATATTATAAACATAACAGGAAATAATATGTGAGAATTGTAGATCATTTATTTTATATAATATGGGCATTTGGAATGAAGGACTGAATGAATTTTTTTTGGATATATTGTGAAAAAACAGGTTATGGTTGTGGAAGAAGGACTGGGGTCAAGTATGGAAGAATAACAATGAGGATGTTATAAGAAAAATGAAAAATAGTAAGAAATAGAAATGTGTATATATGTGCCTGTAAATAATGTTTTTATGTTGTGTTAAGTAAAGGACCCCTACTCTTTTCAATGGTTGTTGTTGGATATTTTAAATCCACCTGAACTACCACTAACTCAAACAGAAGATATTTTAGGTTAACATCTCATCTGAAGGGCAACACACTCAGGAGTCCAGCAAACCCCCTTTCTGCTGAACTGCAATGTCAGGAATAGAACCCACATCCTTCTGCATCTAAGGAGAGTGTGCTACATGTGGCTCCGCTGTCTACATTACTACTCTTGGTTTTGTGGTAGGGGCACTTTTCAAGAATGTATTTATTTATTTATTTATTTTCATAGCAAAGGAACATGACATTTCTTTACTATAAAGTAATTAGCTAAATAAATAAATAATGGAAAAGCATTCCTACTGGAGCAGCAAGAGCGGCACTATAGGGAGAAAGTTCTGTACATTTGACCATTTGATTTTTTGGCCTTCTGCTTGTTCCGCTCACAATCTACTTAGACAATGAAGTGAGGAAATTTTGGGTGGGACAGAGCAAGAAGTCTGCAGATTCAAAACTGTGCCAGACTGTCACAAACATAAGCTCATGGATGGCATGAGGAAATTATTTTTTCTTAGTATTGTTATTGGTAGGCAACCAGATCTTTTAGATGGCTGGAGGAAGGATAATCTTTATCTGTTCCTGATTTTGCAAAATGATTCTCATTGAATCATTTATGTTTGCCCTGTCTCCCATCATACCTTGCAATTTTCTCAATGTTTGCATAATGTCCACATTTTTGCCACAAATTTTTGATTGGTTCCACATAAAAAAATTGTGGTGTTCTGGCAAATCATTGAGGACTAAAGGCATTAAATGACAGCTATTTGGGTTTCAGACTACATATTTTTTGGGACAATGCATGCTAATGAAAATCAAGTTATACTAGCAACTTTCTAAGTTTATAAAAGCAATATCTAAAATATGTCCCTGATTTAGAATTTTTGTCCATCCATTAGTTTTTTTTTTTTTTTTGTCCAAATTACTTGTGCTAAGAGATTACGAGGTGTGTCGGTAAACCACTGAGGACTGCAGTCAGTCAAAATGCCAGACACTGAAGTTCTGTGCTTCTTTTCTGTTTGTTTTGTTTTATTTTTTCCAGAAATTTATTGTTGATGCAAAAGCTGTTGTTCTGCTAACTAAATGAATTTGAGTAACGTACAAATGATGGCCTGTCTGTGGTCGAATATTGCTTCTTTTTGCGTGTTATCTTCACTTTACTGCAATTTTTGTGAAAGAACCTAAAATACTTTAATTTGTTCTGTGCTGTGACCTTCAATTAAGTAAAAGCCAGTGCTAAAGAACTCTTGCTGGCTAAGTTTGCAGAAGACTACAAGATAGGAGTAGTCATTGAATCCCCATATGACTTAGCCATCCTGAAGAAAGGTTTGTCCAAAATAAATAACTGATGTCAAAATTATGAACTGAAAATAAATTCCAGTTAGTACATTATTGTATGTTTTGGGAGGTAATATACCCCAGGGAGCTACCACATTTATCATACACCCCTAAGAGGTGACCCAATTGTTTGGTATTTGGGAACTTATGTGGACAATGTCTTAACTTTTGAACATCTGTCTATCATTCTAAGAAAGTCCTTCTATACTGCACATAAACGATTGTGTCTAGATACAGGGATGTCATTGTCAACTTATACTTAGTCCCCATTAGGCCAGTCATTGAAAAAAATGCCCCTTTTGGTATGTATCTGTCCAGACCAGGCAACAACTGGAATAGCCACAGAGGTACCTTAATGAAAGAATACAAAACCTGAATAATATATCCTACACGGACCAACTCCAAGCCCTGTCAATATATTAGGTATCCAACAGACTGATGACAGATGAACTGTGTTTGGCATACAAGGCATCCTCTGACCCAATACTGATAGATTTACTGCACATCAGTAAGTCAAATGACATCAGAAATAATCAGATTATGTATCAGGTCTATATTATGATGTCAAATCACCGTAACTTTGATCACCTCAACACCGACAAGTATTCAGCGAAATGCGCTTCCGTGATTCACTGAATACTTAAAGGGCATATAAATACTTGCCCCGCAACCCAATGGAACTGAATCTACCTAAACCAAACCCACCCATGTGAGGGGCTGTGCCCCCCCCAACTAAATGTACCAACTCCCAGATCGCACTACAGTGGAGAAAAGGACAAAATTGTGTTATTGGAGATCATAGAAGTGATTTTTGCTGAATACTTGTCAGTGTTGAGGTGTTCAGTATTATGGCATTTTGATGCTGTAATATAGACCCATCTAAACATCTTCTGCAACATCAACAGAACGGTTTGGCCTGATAGGTATATCTCACAGAGGATACTGCTGCTCTGGAACAGATTCCCTATCCATGTAAAACAAAGTTCATCCATGTCCATATTTAAGCACAACTTGGATCTATGGATGCGAAACAAAAAAAAAATTATCACAGGACTGCCCCTGTAACACTAATGGATACGGATAGTACCCAAATGCTTTATCCCAAGCATGGATCCTCTCAAATTATCTATGGTAGGATTCCAGTTATTCTCGTTAGGGATAATATATCATTATTGACCATGGGATGGGTAAGGCCAATTTAACACCAAACATTAAAATTTAATTTAAGTATCAAAAGAGACAATGGATAGACTTAAAATAACCTGCAAGGGCAACTAACCTAGTACTTATTTATGAACCTATGATGATCTAGTTGTGGATATATTCCAGATATTAATGAGGTAAATAATGACACACACACAGATTCCATAGTTTGGTTCATAGGTTCATAGATCTGTACTAGGCTAATGGCCCTGGAGTCTTTACAAGCTTAGCCCATAGGATTACCCTGGCATTGTGCCAGGCGACCTTAGTTTCCAGTGCCTCTGTTGAGTAAAGTCACTGGAGTGATCCCTGGGGTGAATTTTCTATTTCCCATCTACGAATGAAGATTTCTCTTGAAGAGAGTCAGTGAGGTGCTCTGCTTGACATGTATGGGATGTCTATTCCATGGCATGGGCAGTCTCTGGGTTATGAACCTGTCCCTCTAGCATGTTCTGTTGACTGTGGCAATGAGGTTGAGGTTTCTGGAGCGTGTGGTGTGGAGGGATTGGGATTTCTTTAGATGTAGCATTTCTAACAGAGTTGGGTCAGACATGGCTTTGTAAGTCAAGCAGAGATTGCCTCTAAGAAGGTGATATGAGACAGAGAATAGTTGGAGTTTTTTGAGTCTGTCCATATAGGACAAACGTTTAAGGTCTAGGATCCTCTTTGTGAGGTACTTTTGCGGCCTCTCCAGTTGTTGCAGGTGTTTAGTGAGGTACATGCCAAATGGGGCATTGTACTCAATGACTGGCCTAATGAGGAAAGAGTAGGGGGAAACAGTGACCTCTTTCTTCCTGGATACAAAACCCTTAGTAATGAGATGTGCCACATAGAAGGACTTTCTGACCACAGTGGTAATGTGGTGGCCAAAAGAGAGTTGCTGTCAACCTGTGTTCCCAGATCTCTTATAACGCCTTCTGTGTTCAGTGTACTACCATCGATGTGGTATTCATGGGAACTGGGTTTTTCCCAAAGGGGATGATGACACAATTTTTGGCATTGAGCTTAAGGCCATAGTTCTAACACCAGTCACTGGTCTCAATGAGGCCTTTCTGTAGGACTGGGCAGCATTCTGACTTGGAGTCAGCTACTTTCATACTGCGGGTTCTACCTGTGAGCCAGTTTGCAATCCACCTAGTGATATAGGGGTTGATGCCTAGCTAAGTGAGTTTCTATGATTCCTAAGTAGGGAATGGTATCAAAGGCCTTGGCCAGATCAAGGTAGGCTGTATGAACCACCTTGCCTTCACCCACAGCTCTGTTGACTGACTCAGAGAAATGTGGATTTCCAAGGTGCTTAGTTTGTGGTCGGATCTAACCAGGGAGGAGTTGATTACTGGCGTACAGCAATGGTCTCCCATGTTAGTAATGACCAGGTCAAGGATGTTGCTACCTCTAGTGGGGGTAAGAACGAGCTGGTCTAGGGCTTTGGAATTAATGAATTCCGGGAAATGTTGGGCAAGTGTATTGGTACATGAGTAGTTTTCCCAGTTAATGGAGGGGTAGTTGAAGTCGTCCAGTATGAGAGTGTTAGGTTGGACCCTAATATTCTCCTGGGTGCTTAGGAATGTAGAGTGTGAGTCTTGGGACATGGTTGGGGACCTAGAGCAGGCTAAGACCTGAATCATTGTCTTACCCAATGTTAGCTGCACTTGAAGTATCTCAGATGTGTTATGTTGGGCTACCACCGGCTTTGGAGCTTCGGTCCAAGCTCTGGGGCTGAATGGTGTGGAATGAGTTATAGCCTGGTAGTGCAGGGGTGCGTTCTGCTGCCTTGAACCAGGTCTCTGTTGCGGCACAAATGTCGATGTTCTCCATTTTAAGGAGTGATTTGAGCGAGTGCATTTTGAGATTTAGACTTCTATGGTTGAACAGCATGACCCTCAGATTGGTCTTTGGAGCATTGTCTAAAAAGGCACTATAGGGGTGGCAAGAGCCTTGGGCAGTATCCGGAAGCCCAGGGGTGACAGATGCAGGCCATCTCTGACAAAGCATTGAAGTCTGTCAATTATGTCATTCCAGGCAGACAGATACTGGATCCCGTTAGAATGACACTAAAACTTAGCCAATTGTTGAAATCAGTCATTTTCTGCTTGTACTGTGACATAATTCTGGGTGATTGTAGGATGCTGCTCAGGGCTAGGGTCATACCTGCCTGAACTACATAATCCGAGAGCTCCTCCATGTCTCTTTTCATGTAGTCCAGGGAAGTACATCTCAGGTCATTCACACCCACATATACAATGACAGAGTCATATTTGTACCTGTTGTTGAGGGACCTGAGTGCGTGCATTATGTGGCGAAACCTGGCGCCAGGGAGAAAGAATGGTAAAACTGTGTGTTGTCAGTATAGCAATGATATTGCAGACTTCTCAAAGTAATAACATCACCTAGCAGCAATAAATAAGTAGTAAACAATAGTGAGCCAAGAATGGAAGCACTTTGGTACCCCTTAAACCAAAGGATGGGAGGAGGAGGAAGAATTAAGCCATGAAAACACTCTCTGGGTACAACATGATAAATATGAGGCAAAGCAGTCAATGACTGTTCCAGCTGCTTCAAACAATCTAAAACAACAGAGCAATCAACTAAGTCAAATGCTGATGAGAGATCAAGAAAGACAAAAACTTTCTCTCACAAGTGGGAGATTGTGAAAAACTCTAGTAAGAGCTGTCTCAGTACTGTGCCTAGACCTGTAATCAGACTGGAATGGGTCTACGATGACCTAGCTGTTCAAAAATAACTCCAGTTAAATGTAACCTACTTTCTCAAGAATCTTGCACAAAAATAGAAGCTTTAAGATAGGACAATAGTTGTCAAGATCATCAGGATCCCAGCCAGCCCTTTTAAGATTGAGACAGCAAATGCCTTTTTTAGAGAAGCAGAAATACCCCAAACCTAAGATAGGTAGTGATGATCTCATAGACCAGCAGTCCAGCAGTCACTAGAGATCCCTTAAAAACCTGGATGAGCATGGGTCCAGAGAACAAGAAGTATTATGTACACTAGAGAGCAAAGTGCATAGGTCATTTATGTTTCTTTTTCTTTAACGTTTCTTCTAGACTTCATAGGTATGCAGAAGGTCAGTACAGCTTGCATAGGAGCAGTGTACTATCTAGGAGTAAGAAGTTGAAAACATTACTGTGATAATTTATTTCATTTTACTCAGTTTTTTTTTTACTTTTATCATAATCAAGCATCAAATGTTTATAGAAGTGGCTATCTTTTTTGGCATTGTAAGGAGGCATGATGTTTATGCATGTTTGACAGCAACAGATGAAATATGTTATGTTCTGTCTGTTTTTTTTTTTTTTTTTTTAAGTTTTGTCCCTTTGTTTTTTGGGTTGGGGTAAGGTGGCATGCTGTGTAGGACAGAAAGTGACTATTTCTTCAGGAAGTTGAGAGGCAGGTACTACTCCCAGATATGGTTTATGTATCCTTGCAAACATTTGTCTTCTCAGTTTATTGTAAACTACTGTTTTGTTAGTTTTGAGCATTAAGCCTTGTATACAATGTATTTTTTCCCTTATAATAAAAAAGGTTGAATTTTTTTCTCTCAAGATTTTTGTTCTAGCCACCACTAGATTGACATTTTTAGGAAAAAAAGCCCTAAAATGCATATTAGAGCATTTAAAACCCTCATGCCTTGTGGTATCCTAGCCTCCTCCAGACTCCAGGAGTGTTGAAAGAATACAGGAAAAAGCATAGTTGGAGAATAAGACTGAATTTCTTTGCTCAATTTGGATTGTTTTCAGATCATTATTGGATCAATCAGGTTGTTTAAAACTCTATGACATACATCTCTGAGCATCTAAGATCCAATGGATTTGGGAGTGTAGTAGCCCCAAGACCGAGACCTTAATACAGTTATTTTTTCCTCCACAGTTATTATAGGGCAGTCTTGCCTAGTTAGAATTTATTGGATGAAAGAGTACAGGAAAAAAACTGAAAGAGCAAGACAAACTGTGAGAAAAAGAAAAAACCCATCTTGGATGATGTGGGTAGGCCAGGATAGTGGGATCATGAGGGCACTGGATGACGTGTTGGGGGCACCATTAAGCCTACAACACCAGTTCAGCTACCACCAGTCCTGAATGTTGATATTTGTGAAGCTGTAGAGTCAGAATTACATAAAATCTAGACAATTAGTTGGGTAAGTCAGTGATTATTTTACTTATATATGAAATGTAGTATATGCAGCAGTAGACAGCAGAACTTTGTCATGTTGTCAAGAATGTAGTGCAACTCTTTTGACTCATTACTATGGCATTGTAGTGATGAGAGGAATCATCACAGGTGATAGCAAGTGTTGTATTACTGTTGTGTGACTGGCATGAGAACTATAGCCTAGTTGTCTGGATAGTACATTTTTATTGAGTAGAACATTCGTCTGTCATGAACTGATATGTGCTTGTATAGTTAGTGTCACACATTACTGTACCATCATACCTTAATGTAAAGCTTATTGAACATTGTCATTTTGGGTCTTCTAGGATGGCAGTGCTGCATACACATATGTCTATCAGTCCTGTGGCTTCTCTCAACTGCTTACTGAAGTATTATGTGACATCATCGTGTGTCAGCCTGGTGTTGTCAGTGTCAATTCTTGTACAAGCACTTTCATTTGTTTTTTGGTTCATGTTGGAATTAAACTGTTTTAATAAGAATGGTAATTTTCAGCCATTAGAGATTAATGTGTGACAAATGTTCACAATTTTTCCCATTTAGCCAAAACAGAGCAATAAAGGATCTTAGTTTCAGTTATGTACCAATTTGAGAAAGTCAAACCAAGGTAGGCAGATGAAGACTGGTTAGACACAAGTTAAACAATCCAAGTAGAAGAATAACCAGTTAACAAGGCTGAATCCAATGAAGTAGCAGTTCCAAAGTTTAATAAACCAGCGTAAAAATGTTGAATAAAACAGAATAAATAATGTTAAAAACAACCAAGAAAAAGACAAAAGCTTTCACACCTATCCAGGTACTTCTTCAGATCTAATAAAACAGGCATAGAATGCTGCTTTAATACACATTTTCAGGTCTACCTCGTAAGGTCATGTGACCTAAGCAATGGTCTTAAAGGGACATAGTCATTTAGACCCATCCCTCTTTCACTTTGTAATTCTAAAATCCACTTAGTTTCAATACATTCTGTTTTAGTGCTGACATCACCACCGCTAATGCTGACATTAAAAAGTTGTAGCACAATAAACTTAAACTTAGGAGTACTTCCAGAATCTAAAATATGTTTTGACGGTGCATTACTTTTATCTTTTCTAGACACATCATAAATGTGTTTACGTACACGGTCTTTCAAAGCTCTGTTAGTTTTACCAACATAAAAACTTTTACAAACACTGCAGCTTGCTAAATAAACAAGATTGTAGCTCTTACAATTTGCAAAGAAACTGAATTTATAAACCTGCTTAGTCTCAGGATGCTCAAATCTATCAGTAGTTTCAATAAACTGACACATATTACAGTCTCCACTAGTAATCCTTGGTTTCTTCTGAATAGGTTTATAACACATCTTTCTCAAAGAAGTATTGTTCTTAAAAAAAATTTAGGAGCCTCACCTAAAATAGTTTTGTTTCTATCACCACATGTAAAGGCATGCCAATGTTTTTTAATAATTTCACAGATGCAGTTAACATCATTTGAGAAGGTAATGCTCCTTGTGACACCCTGGAACTCTTAGCCTCTGGGTCTTGATGAGAGAAATATGGTTTGGCCTGGACATTCCTATTAGATAGAGACCCTTGTTGTGCGACATCTATCTCATGCAGTTGGTAGCCTCTACTACTAAAATCATTTGCCAGCTCATCAAAAGCAGATACCATACATTCATCATCTACATTGAACCTGGCATACCTAAGGACTTGTCCTTTCAAGAAATTCATTGGAATATGTTGTGGGAGCATTTTTTATTATTTATTTATTTATTTATTTATTTGCAGGTGGTTTACCAGGATAGTCCATTGGGCCAAATAACCCGTTTTCAATGGAGTCCTGGGGAGAAAAGCTCCAGAACTAAGTATGTTACAAAAAGTGATTCATACTAGTTATACAAAAACTATAACAAATTACAAATTATATAATAATCCAACGTATTTTGACACCAGTAAACAATTTCAAGTAAACACAGAAGAAATAACTATGAAAGAACATTAGATAAAATTAATAGATTATAGATTGTAAGGAATAATGCATGAAAAATTTTGAGTTTGTATCATATTCAAAATACTGATGTTTGCCTATGTAAAATGCTACATTTTTTACAAGTTTTTTTATAAACATGAGTGCCTAAACTATTCAGTTTCTTGATGATTTTAACATCTAAAAACTCAATATTCTCAGCAGAGACTTTAGGAGTAAATCATAGGAACCTGGTTGTCTGTTGCAGGTATGCATTAAAATCATGCAGCATAGAAACAAAACCTGCCCATACAAAAAATATATCACCCACGAACCTAGCATAGTATGGAATATACTGTTTAAAAAGGTTGCTTTCATTGAAGACAGAGTGCCTGACAATAAAATTGTACTAGGTTTGCATAGCTATTGGCACAAGGTGTGCCCATTGCTACGCCCACCCTCTGCTTGTATAGATGATCATTAAAAGTAAAAACATTGTTGTTCAAAATCAAATCAAGGAATATACTTATAAGATAAATATATCCTGCACTGAAATCAGAATATTAAGTCAGGAACAGAGTAGCAAATTCAGTCCCTGTGTCATTGGATATGAATGTGAAAAGTGATACCACATCCATTGTAATCAACAGAAAACTGTCACTGCTGTTGGTACTGGACCACTCAAGTAAAGATGTTAAAAAGTGCTTAGTATCTCTAAGAACAGTGTTAACTTTATCTAATACTGGTAGCAGTTGTTTTTCAACTTAAATAGATAAGGGCTCAATTGCCCAACCATGGCCAGAGACAATAGGCCTCATAAGAGGATTTTTCAGGGATTTATGAATTTTGGGGAGGCCATGTAAAACAGGAATGGTAGGATATTAAATCAGAAAATATTCATACAATTCCATGGTAATGTTACCTTCCATCAACAAATCATGTAGATTAGAACAAATTCTTGATAACTTATCAACGTCAGATTTATAACAAACAACATAAGTAAATCTATCAGATAGCATATTACACATGCTATCTATGTACATAGAGGTGTCCATCACAACTATGGCACCCCCTTTGTCAGCAGATCTAATATATACATGTTCCACTGTTGGAGGGAAGCCTTCTAGCTTATCAGTGGGAGTGGCAAGCACTAGGTAACCTGTCTACCACATAAGGAGTGGTTCTGGCCCAGAATTTGTAGTTATTGGCCATTTGAGCGGTCATCCATCTCTCTCAACTTTCTGATTTGAAGGCCTGCATTTGCACTTGTTTCTGTCCTGTAACACCTGGGCCCATCTCATTTGCTCACTCAAAAAAAATGTATCTGCTTTTACTGTATTTGTGTTTCTTCCTACTTTATTTTGCTTTTGCGTCATCTTAAAAGTACTCAATTGTATTTATTACTGCTTGGTGTAACTCATTATAAGCCTTTTAGTTTAAGCACTTGGGCTTCAGACCAGTTGTTTTACATTAGGAATGTTTGTGGTCTGCACTGTAGTGGCAGGACAGGTAGCTTACATCCTTCTAAGTTGGGAACTGCTGATTGAGGGCTCAGTGTCTGTTATTCTAAAAGTGTATTAATTCTGTTTTAAGCACTTGGGCTTCAGGCCAGTTATTTTACATTAAAAGGGTTCGTGGTCTGCACTCTTGTGGGAGGAGAGGCTGGACTCTGCCCTTCTAGCTGGGAATTTCTGGTTAAAGGCTAATAGTGCCTGCATATTTAAACTGCTTCTTACTGAAATTGGTACACCTTGTTTGCTGTAGCATAGACTAGATCCAGGCCTGCTGAATCTAGCTTTGTTTGTATAACTTGAGCACTAATCCAGGCATTCTTTAAAATATTCAGTTGTATTTATTACTGCTTGGTAGTAACTTGATTAAAGTGTAGCTATCATTCTAAGTCTTTTGGATTAAGCACTTGGGCTTCAGACCAGTTGTTTTACATTAGGAAGGTTTGTGGCCTGCACTGTGGTGGCAGGACAGGTAGCTTACATCCTTCTAAGTTGTGAACTGCTGATTGAGGGCTCAGTGTCTGTTATTCTAAAAGTGTATTGATTCTGGTTTAAGCACTTGGGCTTCAGGCCAGTTGTTTTACATTAAGAAGGTTTGTGGTCTGCACTGTAGTGGCAGAACAGGTAGTTTACATCCTTCTAAGTTGGGAACTGCTGATTGAGGGCTCAGTGTCTGTTATTCTAAAAGTGTATTAATTCTGGTTTAAGCACTTGGGCTTCAGGCCAGTTATTTTACATTAAAAGGGTTCGTGGTCTGCACTCTTGTGGGAGGAGAGGCTGGACTCTGCCCTTCTGAGCTGGGAATTTCTGGTTAAAGGCTTATAGTGCCTGCATATTTGAACTGTTTCTTACTGAAATTGGTACACCTTGTTTGCTGTAGCATAGACTAGCTCCAGGCCTGCTGAATCTAGCTTTGTTTGTATGCTTGTTGTTTGTTTGCTTGTTATTTCCCTGAAATGCTAATTCCACCTAAAATGTGGCTTTTCAGCACTTCTGTGGATCCTAGTGATATCTGCATTCCTTACTGTACTTATTTCCTTGTTTCACTTGAAAGAAAGTTACTGTTTGTCGTTTTTGCATTTAAGTTACTTGTAACACATTGCATTTAAGTTATCTGGCACTTGCTCACTAAAGCAATTATATAAGTCAGCACTAAAATATTAAAAGCACTACACCCTCACAAACTCCCCTTGAGTACCTCGTTCCCCATTGGCCCTTTTTTTCAATTATAAAGGAATACCCAATACTATTCTAGCATGTCCAAAGGTCAGTTGTCAATCTCCTCTCCGGTCCAGCTGGTGAATCTGGGAATCTTGAGGCAATGTTACAACTGCCTCATGTACACAGACAACCCTCTCCTCCTCCCAACAAATTCCAACACATGTGAGAGATGCAAACATATAGCCATACTGGAGGCTAAGCTCTCTCAACTCAGTACTGGTGAAACCAGTCAGGAGGAGAAGGAAACCACACTCACTACAATTCCAGTCTCACATAGACCTACCACGACAGTAAACCAAACACATAAACACACAAAAACATACTCGGAGGCTCTAAATAAAAATCTGCCTAAGCAGCAGAAACCTCCAAAGCAGACACGCAAGCAACCGCTACCCCACAACAAAACACGTGCAGCACATAGCTCACAAAGCCAGTGTGCCGAACAGTCACAACCCTTGTGGCTAAACAACACACCTGATACACTTGTAATAGGTGACTCTATCGTCAGGCACACTGATGTCCCGCTCACCAGGCTGAACAAGGAAAAGGTCACAGTGAGTTGCCTGTCAGGTGCTAGGATCCGCCACATAACACAAGCACTCAGGTCACTCCAAGGCAAGTACAAATATGACTCAGTCATTGTCCATGCTGGTGTGAATGACCTGAGACATACCTCCCTGGACTACATGAAAAGAGACATAGAGGAGCTCTCGGAGCATGTAGCCCAGGCTGGTATGACCCTGACCTTGAGTAGTATCTTACCCTCACCAAGAATGATGCCACAATATGAAGACAAGATGATCAATTTCAACAATTGGCGTAAGTATTGGTGTCATTCAAAGGGGATCCAATGCCTGTCAGCCTGGGATGACATGCTCGCCACGATGCTTCGCTAGGGACGGCTTGCACATGTCACCCCTGGGCTTTCGGATATTGGCAAAGGCTCTTGCTACCCCCATAGTGCCTTTTTTAGGCAAGGCTCAAAAGACAAACCCACCTCCATAGGTATCACAAGGGATAAGAAACTAAGAGTAATGCTACTCAAGGCCAGAAGTCTAAACCTCAAGATGCATGCACTCAAAACTCTCCTTAGCATGGAGAACATCGATATCTGTGCAGTAACAGAAACCTGGTTCAAGGCTCCCGAGAGCACCCCAGCACTACCAGGTTATGCCTCATACCATGCTTTTCGGTCCCAAAACTTGGACCGAACCACAAAAGGAGGGGGAGTATCAATATTCGTCAAAGATACCCACACCTCCAAGTTGGTGGCACAGCACGAAGCATCAGAGACTATCCATGTGCAACTAACAGTGGGTAAAACTGCCTTCCAGTTTATAGCCTGCTACAGACCACCCTCCCAAACCCAGGAACCCCACTCGGCCTTCCTGAGAACACTGGAAAATATGAAGGTCTCTCCAAACACCATTATATTGGGTGACTTCAACTACCCAAACATAGACTGGGAACATTACTCTAGCTCCAACACCCTAGCCCATAGGTTCCTAGAATTTATAAACTCAAATGCTATGGAACAACTTGTTACCACTCCCACAAGAGGGGAAAACATACTGGACCTGATCATCACCAACATGGGGACTTTATGCTCCAGACCAGAAGTGTATCCCTCACTGGTAAGATCAGACCATAAACTAATCTCACTGGATATTCACATCCCGACTCCACCCCCTGCTCTGAAAACCACAGTGAAAAACTTCTCTAAAGCAAATTTCACACTCCTCAAAACCGAGGTGGAATCCTTCAAAGCCCCCGGGCCTGTGGAAAAAATGGCCCAGACCGCAGAATCCTTTATAAACGCATTCTATGAACACCTTCAGGAATGCATGGATCATGCAATCCCAAATAAAACCAAGACCCAATCCTCCAAAGGCAGACGTCCTGTCTGGTGGACCCCAGCCATAAACAAACTATACAATAGAAGGAGGAAGCTACTACATGATAGAGCAAAATCCCAAAAAGGGAAGGCATCTCTGATCAGTATTAGCAAAAAACTACGGGCACTCATAAAATCGTCTAAGGCCAGCTACGAGAGAAAAATTGCACAGGACACTAAGGATAATCACAAGGCTTTCTTTAGTTATGTTAGGAACCTGGATGGGAATTCCCAGATATGCTCAGAATTAGTCCAAAATGACAAAAAATACACCGAACCCACAGACATTGCCAACAGCACAAACTCCCCCCCCTCCCCACCAAAAGGGCAAATATCTATCCCAGCAGAGTGCTGCCCCCCTGACATCTCAGATGCTCAGGTAAGAGCTGCCCTCTCCAAAGCAAAAAACACAGCATCAATGGGACCAGACAGTGTCCCGGGCTGCGTCCTACATGAACTCCAAGAAGAGCTAAACCCAAACATAAAACTACTGTTCAATCTCAGCCTTACTACAAGATATGTACCCGAAGAGTGGCGTGCAGCAACAGTGGTCCCTCTCCACAAAGGTAGTGCCTCAACGGATCCTGGAAACTATTGCCCCATAAGCCTGACTAGCTTGGTCTGCAAAGCTATGGAAAGGATCATCATGGACCTCATAAATAAAGATATTGGGGACCTACAGACACTGGATCCTACCCAGTTTGGCTTTGTTAAGGGCAGATCCTGCCTCTTAAACCTGGTTGTTTCTTTGAAACAGTCACCAAGGCCATTGACGAGGGAAGGTGGTCCACACAGCCTACCTGGACCTCGCAAAAGCCTTTGATACAATACCCTACTCGGGCATTATAGATAAACTCACCAGCTTAAATATAAACCCCTATGTCACTAGATGGGTTGCAAACTGGCTCAAGGACAGAACCCACATGGTTAGAATTGCTGGAGCCATGTCAGACTCCAAACCAGTTACAAGTGGTGTCCCACAAGGCTCAGTCCTGGGACCTCTCTTGTTCGGTATATATTTCTCGGAGGTACAGGCCAACATGGAAGGACTGTGGCTGACCAAGTTCGCAGATGACTGCAAACTGGGCGCCATAATTGACTCTCCAGCCGACACAAGCATCCTCCAAAAGGGTCACATTGAAACAGACAACTGGGGCCAGAGCCATGGCCTCAAGCTAAATGCCAAAAAGTGTATAGTCATCCCCTTTGGCAAAAACAAAGTGCCCACAAATTACCACATAGGTGGTAATCCATTAAGTACAGAAGAAGTAATTAGGGACCTGGGGACCCAGGTTGATAGCAATCTCTCATTTGACAACCATGTGGCCAAAGTGGTTAGAAAATCATTTTATATAGCCCACCTAATCATGAAGGGATTCACATCTAGTTCAGGGGAGTTCATCGTACCTCTTTACTCATCCCTCATCAGGCCCATAATTGAGTACAATGCCCCTTTTGGGATGTACCGTACCAGACACCTACAGCAACTGGAAAGACCCCAAAAGTACCTCACCAAGAGGATCAAAGGGCTCAAACAGATGCCATATGCTGCCCGGTTAAAGAAACTCCAGCTCTACTCAGTGGCATACTGCCTGCTCAGAGGCGATCTGTGCCTGACGTATAAAGCCATGTCCAACCCGGAATTAATGGACATGCTGCACCTCAGAAAATCCAAATCCCATTGAGCTACACACTCAAGAGACTTGAACCTCAGCACTGAAATAAATAGGACATGCTGGAGGGACAGATTCATAACTCAGAGGCTCCCTTCACTCTGGAATAAAATCCCAGTCCAGGTTAGGCAGAGTCCCTCATTGACTCTCTTCAAGAGGAATCTTGATGAGTGGATGGGAGATAGTTGGTTTACCCCGGGTATCACTTCTGTGTCACTGTTAGACAGAGGCACAGTATACTAACCTCAAAAATGGACATAGCAAAATTAATTTAAAATGGGTGGTGAAAGCAAAACACACTCTGGATAGGCTTATAAATGCCCTAGGGCAGATAGCCTAGTATGAACCTATGAACCTGTAAGGGCCTTAAAATGTGTTTCATTAAGGTTAAAGAAAGTCTGCATGATGTTTACTTTGCAGCAACTTATGTATATCCTGTTCACAAAGTTTCAAAAAAGTCTTAACCAGTGGTGGATTCATCAGGACAAACTGACTAGGCCTCTTAAAAATATCACTCTGACCACTGGAGTTTAAGCCATACATCAGTTTCAAAGAAATACTTTGAACAAATAATCTCAAATTATTAAGTACATCACACAAAGAAGGGCCTTTGGAAGGAATAAAAGAAAGGCCCTTGTTTAACACTTGTCATTGTTCATTTGTTAGAATAATGGTGGATATGTTCACAATTAAGTCTGTGGAATCTTTCTCATTATGGCTGGACCAAGATCCAGCTGCCAAGTCATCAATGTCCTTTTTTGAACCTGCCTGCCTCTGCTGTGTGAGTGATCTCTCTTCTCTTTGGTAGGTAAAGGTTCTGATAGGAGCTTGTGTAAAAAATTGTTTATACTAAGTAAATTATCAGTTTTTGCTGACTGAATAATATTGGGTACGTTTCCACTTGCCAGAGTTACTGCTGCTGGTAAACTCTCTTCTCCCAAAGTAGAAGGGGGAAGGGAGCAAGTGGATCAGTTGCTGTAGCTTGAAAATGTACAATCACAGAGCTCCCACCACCATCTGAGTTCACAGAAACAACAGCTGCAAAACTAGCAATATCCTTTTTATCACTGGAGACAGGTCATTGAACAGAATCAGTCTTTGCCCATGCAAATATGTGACCATTTTGAAAATCAGCAAAATCTCTTGCTAATTTCTTGCTCTTGACCTCCTATAAGTGCTTATCAAAAGCAGCTGTATCTCAGAAGAGATCATCTAATTTATGCTTACAAGACAGTGAGACTGTATAGCTGTCAATCTTGCTGAAATCAGAGTTAAGTTCTTGTTAAACAGCTGACTCTGTAGGTTTAAAATGTTGAATCCGTAGTCTTATATAGTTAAACCCCAGTTCAAGATTCAAACCCTGCCATTTCCTCAGCAAATCTGGGTACTGATTCCCATATGTAGGCAACCTTAGAACTCTAATGCCTCTTGGTATGACTTTATGAAACAGACAAGCTTCTAAATGCAGCCTTTGCCACTGCATGCATTTAAACTTGAATAAGTTGTTTTCCACCCTTCTAAAAATTACCATAAAACTGTCAAAACTTGTATCAGTCTGCTGAACTGCAGAGTCCATGCTCACATTCTCAATACTAAGTAAAGGATTACTTTCTATCTGTAGCATATGATACACTCAGCCCAGAAATACTAAGGAAGTAGAGTCCTTCAGACTGCAGTCAAGTGTATGCCCCAGATACAAAATCAAACAAGAAAGGCAAACTAAGGCACGTGGATGAAGACTGGCTAAACACAAGTCACAAAATTCAAGTAGAAGAATAACCAGTTAACAAGGCTGAATCCAATGAAGTATTAGTTCCAAAGTTTAATAAAACAACATAAAAATGTTGACTAAAACAGTATGCAAAATGTTAAAAACATCCAAGAAAAAGACAAGCGCTTTCACACCTATCCATGTGCTTCTTTAGATCTAATAAACCAGGCATAGAATGCTTCTTAAATACACCAGTTTCAGGTCTACCACTTAAGGTCACGTGACCTAAGCAGTGGTCTTAAAGGACAATAGTCATCACATGTAAGAACATAATTTTAGTAGATTTTAGTAGTAGAGGCTACCAACAGCATGAGGCAGATGTAGCACGACAAGGGGCTATATCTAATAGGAATCCCAAGGCCAAACCATATTTCTCTCATCAAGATCCAGAGGCTAAGAGTTCTAGGGTTTCACAAGGAGACATTCTGAGAATGAGCATTACCTTCTCAAATGATGTTAGCTGTGTCTGTGAAATTATTAAAAAACACTGGCATGTCCTTACATGTGATGACAGAAACAAAACTATTTTAGGTGAGGCACTTAACTTTTGTTTTAAGAACAATACTTCTTTGAGAAAGATGTGTTATAAACCTATTCAGAAGAAACCAAGGATTACTAATAGAATAGGGACACACCATTGTAGCGACTGTAATATATGTCAGTTTATTGAAACTGCTCATAGATTTGAGCATCCTGAGACTAAGCAGGTTTATAAATTCAATTTCTTTGCAAATTGTAAAAGCTGTATTATTTATTTAGCCAGCTGCACCATTTGTAAAAGTTTTTATGTTAGTAAAACTAACAGAGCTTTGAAAGATCATGTATATGAACACATTTATGATGTGTCTAGAAAAGATAAAAGTATTGCACTGTCAAAACATATTTTAGTTGCTGGAAGTACTCCTAAGTTTAAGTTTATTATGTTACACCTTTTTAATGTCAGCATTTGAGGTGGGGACGTCAGCACTAAAACAGAATGCATTAAAACTAAATGGATTTTAGAATTACAAAGTGACAGAGGGAAAGGTTAAAATGACTATGTTCCTTTAAGACCACTGCTTAGGTCACTTGACCTTAAAAGGTAGACCTGAAACTGTGTGTATTTAAAGGACAACAAAGGGACTCAATTATTAAATTCTCAACTGCCCTGTCCTGTTTCTCCTTATTTGCAGTCCCTACTATGAGAGACTCCACACAGAAGGCACTCCTAGCCCAAGCCGAGAATCGAATGGGAGAACCTCTTGCTGTGAAGCAACAATGCTACCACTGCACCCCCGCGGAAGTGTACAGAATTTAAAATGTTTCTCTCCACTAGAACAATACCTTACTGTACTGTGGTGGTTTCCCTTTCAGAAAACTTTTATCCACCCTGGAAAAGCTTGCTGCAGTCTCCAATTCATTGATGTCATCAGGGACAATGAATACAGGTAATTTTTTGGCCAATTCCTTCCCCAAACTGACATCACCACAACCATCCTAAAACCCCATCCATGTTGTGATGTCACAGCTCCCTGGTCCTTCCCCTACCCATACAGAAAGTAAAGGCTAGAAAAAAGAAACAGTACATGAGTCAAGTCTCCTAATGTGAGCTGTCATTTACAGCAGGTAACAGCTCAAATTACCCTTCGCACTTTGACAGCTAGGGAAGTTGGGTGTGAAGGGGATGAGAGATGACTCAAAGTAGTACAATTCAAGCTTCACAAAAGACTGCAATTTAGCCATTCTAAAAAGAAGCAGCAGTAAAAAGCACTTGAAAATCTGTTCTGTGGCATTTGCAATATTTGTATTTTAAGTGTCATTGAATGGCATGAAATGTTACTTAAAACTA
Source organism: Protopterus annectens (assembly GCF_019279795.1). Lineage (NCBI taxonomy): Eukaryota > Metazoa > Chordata > Ceratodontiformes > Protopteridae > Protopterus > Protopterus annectens. The sequence goes on along the minus strand of NC_056736.1, from coordinate 258,623,874 downwards.
ACTGACTGAAAGACAGCAGTGCATGCATGTAAAATCAATGGAGTGACAGGAGCTTAAGGATGAAAGAGGCCTGTATGATGCAATTTTTTACAGACAAGCACTGCATTGTGGGATACCTAGAGGCAGACTAAACAATCAAGATCACCTCCAGATGCTAGACTCCATGTGGTCAGACTCAGAAATTACGTATAAAAATATCTAAATAGTCCCAGAGTAGTGTTAAAATGTAGGACATTCCCAAACCATGATAAAATATATATTTTTAAAGTCTGTGGGTGTGGTTCTCCTTTAAGCAGCATCCCATACCTGTTTTATTAGATCTGAAGAAGCACCTGGATAGGTGTGAAAATGCCTGTCTTTTTCTTGGATTTCTTAACATTTTTTGTGCTATTTTATTCAACAGCTTTTATGCTGTTTTATTAAACTTTGGAACTGCTACTTTATTGGATTCAGCTGTGTTGACTGGTTATTCTTCTACTTGGCATGTACCAATATGTCTCCATTGTATTTGTGATAAAATTATTCGTATGTTAAAATTTCATCAGCACTTACCTGCCTGTTTGTCTGTGTTGAGTTGCAGGGAATTATGGAATCACATTCACAGACTTGCCATCTTGATTCACGTCTTGTTTGCCTCTGTCACAGTCCCAGTTAGTTGTTACAGTTTATACCATGCCTGCATGGAGTGCTAGACGTGCATGTTTTACTTAACAAAAAAAATCTTTTCTTCTTATAAGCTGTAGCAAGCTGTTTTCTACAAATAAAGCAAATATTTTGTGCACTTTATACCCTGCATGCACAGGGCACTACAGAGATCAAGTTTTAGTTAAAAAAGTGATTTTTTTACTTTTAAACTGTAGCAAGCTGTTCCTACAGTTTAGACCACATACAGAATGTTACAGTGCTCAGGTTTGACTGCAAATGCAATACCAGCTTTTAAAAGCCATTGCTGCATTCAGTTGATCACTCCCTCCAACACTCTGCGCCTGTGGCATAGTCCCTCTAACCCTGCTCTAGCTACGAAAATGATAAAGTTGTTACATGTAGCATTTCAGATGCATAATGCAGACTTAAGGTGGACATAAAGTAGTCACAAATGAGACTGATTACATGAAAAAAAGTTGCCATTGCATTAGAGCCACTCACTGTTAAACTTTGAATGATTGCCACCATATAAGGCCTTGATGATGTTAAATTTGACTTATAAAAGAAATAATGTGAATATCATGATAGTAATGCATGACCAGTGAGCTCTATTATTGCATATTACTTCATGGAAATCTTTACCTGGGGAGTATGACAGAAGTTGTGTTTGCTGTTGTTTTCAGAGGGTAATTTTGTGTGCATGCACACGTGTGTGTGTGTGTGTGTGTGTGTGTGTGTGTGTGTGTGTGTGTGTGTGTGTGTGTGTGTGTGTGTGTGTGTGTGTGTGCATGTGTGTAGGGGGTTATAGGTGACTTGAATCAGTAGCAGTGAGTAACAATTAGAAGAAATTTCTTCTGGTGTCAAACCTTTAGGGTTAGTTTGGTGAATCTACATTGAGATCACAGTACTGATTGGTCCTCAGCTCACTTACTGACAATAAACTCATAACAAGTATACAAACACATTGTTCCCTTGTCTCCAAAGAACAACTTAATGAGTTACTTTTCATCAGAAACTTGCATAATTACATACAAAGACAATAGCTGCTATCAATCTCTGCAGTGGTAGCTGTAAGCCAAAAACTGGAAGGCTAAAAAAAAAAAAAAAAATATATATATATATATATATATATATATATATATATATATATATATATATATATATCACAGTCTCCAGTGTTTCCATGCAGTGTGACAGGAGTTTAATACCTCTGTATTTCTCACATTTTTAAGTCTTCCGTTTGTTTTTATACACTGACAATGCTTATTCTCGAGTCATCTGGAATATGCCTTTCTCTCCATACTACTACAAGTACATTCAGAAGCCATTTCTCCTCTTATTCACCCAACATATTGATATGTGCTATGACTTTGTCTGTCCCTGCTTCTTTCCCTGACTTCATTTTCCATGCTGTTCTTACTTCTTCTGGGAGTTCTTCCTCCTTCATCAAACACTGTATGTGGGACAGTTCAGCTTCTGTGGGGTTTTCTTGGTTCAGAAGCTGCTGAAAGTAATCCTTCCATCTGCCTTTGATCTTGTGGGCATCTGATGACTATCTTCTTTATCTTTCTGCCTTTGCTTGCAATCTGATAGTTTCTTTGTGCCTTCTTCTCAGTCACTTTCCAAAAGCTGGAAGAGTGCCTCTGATGCTTGGTTCTTTGCTATTATGAATGCTGTCTTAGCTTCTTTGTTTGTCAACCAACATTCCTCGTTAACCTCATCTATAATTTCTTTCTCCCACTTTTTACTTCACTCCATCTTTCTTTTAATAAATTTCCTGATTTATGCATTACACCTCCAGCTTTCTTTAGCTACCTTATTTCTATACCTGTCTTGGTTGTTAATTTTTTTCTATAGCCCTTACACATGCTGTTGTGAGTCACTGCCATTCTTCCTCAATTCTACCTGTTTCTCTTCTTCATGAGGGGCTAGAACCCTGAGTATTTGCTTGACCTGTTATGCTTTTGCTCTAGTCAACTTCCAGGTCTTCAGTCTAGTCTCTGTTGACTTTTGAGCCTTCTCTGACCATGGCTTACAGCTGATTGTGGACACCAGTGGTTTATGCTGTAGACTGACTGTTTTACTGGGGATGACTTTGCAATTTCTGATTCTACCCAATGGAGTTTCTTTACTGGCAGGAAATCTCCCTGATTTTCATGTTAATCACTCTTGTATGTGATATTGTGACTGCCTATCTTGGTGAAGACATCAAGACATTTGCCAGACAGACTTCTATAATGGCCCCTTCTTCTTTATTCCTGTTGCCCCTCCCATGTAGGCTTAGGCAGGTCTCACATTTTGTTCTGTCTGTCCTGAGCATTAAGGTCCCCCATTATTAACATCATGTCCTGCTTTATCTAGTAGGTTCTGCCACTGCTGCCTGAATGCAATCTTTTCCTCCCCATCACAACCCTGCTGTGGGGCATAGGTTGAGATTATGAACACTGGCCCATCTTTACACTGGAGTCTGATTGCCATGATTCTCTCACTAATTTTGATGACACCTCTCACTGTCTTCAGAAGTCTCTCCCTCATCATAGCTTCCACACCATTTATAGTCTGTCCTTTCCCTGAGTAATAGACTCTGGGTCCCAAGCCAAGTGGCTTCTCTACACTGTCCTTCCATCTTGTCTCCTGGATATACAGAATATCCAGTCTTCTCCTTACCATAATATCATCCACTTCCAAGATGTGTCTTGGCATTGAACCTATATTCAGTGCTGCAATTCTTAGTTCCTGTTTGGCAGACTGTTTGTTTTACATCCAGTTTTTGCTCAACAGACATACCCTCAGTACCCCAGGCTGGGCAACTGGACAATAGCCAGCTAGTAGCTTATTGACCAGGGATGATGGGCTTTATAACGGGCACACACTGGTCAATAGAGGCACATAAACCCCTCTGAGTATTAGTATGGGTCCTTGGCATAGTTTGAGGTTTGGCAGGTCATCAACCCACTAATCACTTACAATTATCCATGCCCATTTTTGGTGACATTAGTCAACATGGCCAAATCACTTAAAGCCATTTCTTTACCACTGAATGGCTAGTCCTGACATGATGCACAGTCTGTGATTCATGTTCTCTTGTGTAGAAGGTATTGCACACCCCAGATGATGTCTAAAGTGGCTGGTCTAAAGAGCCTTCAACATAGCAGTAAAATTAGTGATATCACTTTCACATAGTGAGCATATAGTTACACTGAGTTAGTTAGAAATTAGCTTCCTTCTGCAATCATGCATTGATGCCCTTGCTCTGCATACTATGTGACTCTAATGAAGATGTTTAATCAGACCAGTGCTCCTATGTGCCTTGTGGGTGTCAACATTTGAGACAGCTACAAATAAAATTAGTCCATTATTCCTTAATCTGGTACAATTAAAATTACAGACACTCAGTATATGTAGCACATACAGGACGTGAATGTATCCTTGTACAAACTAGAGGAAGACTTTCAGATGCTTTATTTTGAACTACATAATGCATATCTTTAGGGATACTATACAAACAGCTTTGATCAGGGGTGTCCAACAAGTGACCCAAGGGCCACAATCTTGACTTCAGCAAGCTTCTGAAACTTTTATTTTAAATTGAAATAGTGCAGTGATACTTATTTATACATTGTGTTTTGTTTTGTTTACTGGGAAAGTCTATCTGAGCACACAGCCCCTTTTCAGTAGAGGCTCAGTGATTAAAGCCCCATACAGGTGAAGTTAAAGAGCAATACATTCTGCTATCACATTTTTATATTCTATGCAAATTTTAAGACATTATATGGACACAACAGTAATACATAACATATACATTTGTACATAATAGTAAGACACAGTGATACAGTATAAGGAATAGTACATTGCAGGAGTGTTTAAACAATGCTACAGTTTCAGTACTAAGGGGGTTCAACAGAATTTTAAGAACAACACTTGTTATGTTGGTACTGTTAGTTGGCAGGTTTAAAAATCGTTGCATATATTATATGTTGAATAATGGTAATATGGCCCCTGAACCTGACCAAGATAATATGTGCATCCCCTAAGCAAAAAAAGGCTGCACACACCTATTTTAGATACATCTTTAAGAAGTATACAGACTTTTACAGACAAGGATAGAGGTCTGCAGAATGAAGGGACATCTTGGTTTATGAAGGCAGTTATACAGGATTGCCATAAGTTAGCAAATATTAAGGAAACTTATTGAAATTTAAAGAAAGCATCATAACTATAAGGAAGAATAAAATATTGTTTATTGGTCTGAGTGCTTTAAAGTCTGATAATAGCCAATCTTGTCAAAAAAAGAGTATTAGCAGAAACCTATATATGCTGCAGCTGTGTGCAGATATGTACCCAATAAAAATAAATATAAACCTGCCCTACGTTACCCTTTATGAGACATGCACACTAGTCACTTTTCTAAAGTTATTGCTCCAGGTTTTTATTTTGCATTGTAAAAAATATTGAAGCATTACAGCGATGTACAGTTTTAGCAATGTCAGAAATGACATCACTATATTATGAGTTGAAACAAAAGAGAATAATACTGTGGTATGCTGCTTAAGGAATGATCTGCCAAGTTTAAACAACTAGACACTGCATCAACCAACCTCACTGGTTTTCAGGAAGTGAGTGTTGAATAAAAGCTTGGTCATGGCTTTTGCTATCATATCCATTACAAATTGGAGATAGAAAGCTAAATGACTGCTGTATCTAATAATCTGCTTGCAACAAAGGTGAGTGCACTACCTGGTGACCCACTGACACTATGTAAGACAGACTGTTACAGTGCTTCATTTAGACGCAGTGCATGAGGAATCCTTAACTGGAAGTATGTCTCAACGTTGTACATAAGTGGGTGGATGGCTACAAAAAAGTTCTTTTCATACACAGGATCTGCTTACTGGTGTACTTTGTCACAATCTCTGTTATGAAATACTATAATAGATTAACCACTGCACAGCCCCAACACTTACGCAACATTGAGACTTCCTGTATGTGTCTGTTCCATATAAAGACTTTATCTGTATTGATCTACGGGATTAGAAGGGTATTTCAACTTACAGAATAACATATAGTAGTAAAAGCTGTGCCTCACTAATGCCTGTTTGGTGATCAGAAATAAAAGAGCATTATTCTTTTTCAGTCTCACTTATTGTCATTCTGCAAGAAAATCTGTATAAATCAGAGGCTTTAAAATGCTATCTTTCCTGAACCCTGTCCTGCGGATGCTTGCATTCAATATAGCAAGCGCATTAACTGCAGATTTAAGTCTATGTCTGAACTCGGAGTGCACAAGGAGATATCTTAGTCTTAAATATTTACAGAAATCTTTGCTGAGTGCCCTCAGACTGATTGTAAATGCTGTAAGGATATTCATTCCCTAGTACTGTCTGCAGTTTGCAAAATATCCTCTAACCAAATAATCCTACTGTTCCTTCATTTTGGCAGAACAGTTGGGTATCCATCCACTTTGAGACAAGATCAACATCCAAGGGGAACAACTTATCCCCCATATCTCATCTGGTGGCCTGAGTGTATACAATCTTTTGGGATACATAAAAGATCAGCATCTTAAGTGACAGGAACAGACTTAAGGTACCATTCTATAAGCCACGGAGTGGAGGCATTTGAGATGCTGGCTTCCACATGTGTACGTAACAGTAGAGTATTTTTTAAAAATTAAAATGTGTGACAATGTGAAGGAGAACACAAAGGGATTTCATGTTGGTATGCCTAAAGCTAAAGAAGAACTGGTCAGTAAGATATGTGGTTTAATTCTTTGTTTTTTACTATCTCATTCAAATTGCTTGGGCAATGTAGAACTTTTTGCCAGCTAATTACTCCTAGTGGGAATGTGGATATAACAAAACAGATAAAATGAAAGATGGGCAACAAACATTTTAATAGTAACTATTCTACCCAGGAGAGAAATGATTATGAGTGTGACCTGCACCCTCCTCGGTGTTAAGGGATTCAGAGGGGCTTGCCTCTGAAAAAGTATTTGAAAAGTGCAGCTAGCCTAAGCAGGCTTTGGAATTCCCTTTTTTTCTTCAGAAAAACAATTTATGTTTTAAAGTGTTAGGGCTTGCAATGTCACATACTGCAGTCACAACAGTTCAGTCCCCAGAAGGAAGTAGAACAATGTATGAGCTGTCAGTTCTCCTTGTGACAGAACACAGTCATTCCCCTGTATTCTGAAAGACAGGCAATAATGCAGGTGTCCTTTTTCTTTAAGGCATGCTTTGATAAGTTGTGAAAGTTGAGAGACAGACTTGATAAAGAATTTATTTTGATGAACCAGCTTGGTAACTGCACAGATCACCGAGAATTGGGATTTTTTTTAAATCAGTGTTTATTTAGTGTAGTCATGGTAAAGTTACATGACAGAAATAAGCTTTAGAAGGTTTGATAGATAAAACCAGCTATTGCAGCACATATGCTATTTACTGGTCATCTCCAAGTAAGGAGGGCTGGCGTGAAAATACAGAGTACTCATGTCAGGAACAGCAGCAGCCTTGGAAAGCCCCAGCAATATTAAGATAACTTTTCTGGTCGTGGTTCCATTTTCACTAGTCAAGTACAGTGCATTGTCAGACTATAAGAAGGAACTATTTTTGTTACACTAAAGTGCAGTATCTAGCTGAAAGATCTCAAAGGGATGATAATTTCTAAGTGTTGTTAACTCATGTAGTGCTGCAAATAGGCAAGTGGAATGTGAATGTTTTAGGTCTTTATAAACTATTTTAGTGAATGGTGTAATATTAGGAAGTTATCCACCAAAGACATTGTTAACCAAAGTAGAAGTTACTTTTACTGTATGCCTTCATTATTTCAACATCTTGTTTTGCAAGAATTGTAAGAAGTGAATGGTGTAACCCTGCCATGTTGTTGTGGTGCGATCTACAAAGGGTATGTCATCGCTGACATTGATTGCTCCTATCCTCAGCCAGTCTACTGTTGACAGTACTTTAGCACTTTAGCTTACATCATGACTATAATGTGTAACTCGTACAAAATCAATAACACAAGTCATATGGCAGTTTGCTGTTAAGGATAGGTGATGCAATAATGACAGTCTAGTGAAAGCTTGACCTTTTAATATATTTTTTTGTTACATCAAGAAAAGAGGAAACTATTTGTTCCTATTTCATAGCTGCAATAAATTCTCCAGTTTTCATTTCCGATACAATTACTTGACCTTTTGTAACCATTCATCTGTGCTACCTTCTACATTTTACCCATCTTGCTTGTTGAGACTGTGTAGTGTACCCATACCATTACTATCTGGCTTATTAAACAAATTAGGTCACCTTCAAATACTTGCAGATATATCTTTTCATGTCCAGAATCAACATGCTAAAAAGGGCTGCTGCAGAAGTAAGGAGTGATAAAGTCCTGACTGTGATGCATACAATTTAAATTCAACTGCTGGCTTGATCACCTGTTGGAATAGGTATGGGGGGAGAGAGGAATGAAGGAGCATGACCCGATCTCCTTTCCCAGTGGGAAGGGATGGGGATGCATGTTCAGAATGCTCTTGGTATTAAATTCACTGGTAGAGACTGAGGAACCACCAGACATCTGTTAGGGGGTGGGTGGTGCTATTGAGGATGTCACTCTTGGCAGTGTGGATGTCCCTTGTAAAGAGCCCATTGCACATCCACTACCCCAGCTAAGTAACTCACATGTGTAGGATGATAGGTACTCCACCTGCCTACCTCAGTCAACAGATGATTGACTGCAGTGTGATGGCTGCTGCTCCACTTGTAATATGCCAGAGAAACAGCTCATCCCCTCCACTCACCTGGGCTAGGATCCCACCTTTACTCTTTCTCCTGGGTTAGGATCCTCACCCAGGGAGGGATAGATTCTGGTCTAGTCCCCATCTAATGATGGGCACCAAAAAAGGCAAAGACATGGACTGTAGTGCAGATTGAATTCAGCAGTGGCAACAGCTCCTTAAGAAAAAAAAAAAAACTACAGTAGAAAAAGAAATGAAGTACAAATAGGAGATTGTGGAAAAATAAGTTAAAAGAAGGGTTTTTATCAAAGTTTCAATATGGATTGCATATCACTTCCATTACACTCTCAGATGCAGACAACTGTATGAAGTAAAACCCTGCAGAATAACACTTTTAGGCTTATGCATGTGTTACTCAGTTGGGAAGGGCACCCTTGTGCTGGAGTGAACAGATTTAAGTAGCTGTCCTTACTGAATGCACCTGCACCTGCTAGAAAGTAAAGGGTTAAGTTTGCAAAGGAAGTAACTTCCAGCACATTGCCACAATGTTGATGCTGTGTATAATATTTACGTTGCAGTCGCTGTTACCTACCTCAATATGCTTTGCTGTTTTGACATCAAAAGCTGCATTGTAAATATTGTGCTCTTTTAACAACTGTGATATTCCTGAACATTTTTCTACTGGAAATTATGAGAAAAGCACAACACATTTACAATTACACACTGTAATGCTTCAATTGAATTAAGATGTCACTTCCAAATTCTGTACATTCAAGCATTCAAAATATTATATGTAAATATGCAGTTGCCCTTCTCTGTCTGCATTGTAAATATTTATCTATTCAAAATATTTGCTGTAATTTTGCATTTTACTGTCTTTTCTATTTACAATGTTGATAGTTTGTTTTTCTAACTAGTGTCATATCTCTGAATATTTGTCATATAAAACTATCGCCCTTATGGTCCCAGGTTGTAGCTAAAAAGGGTCTGGTGACCAGCCCACTTACCTGGTTATCAAATGTCAGCAAATAAAGAAATCCATTGCTTACAGCCCATTACATGTTCATTTATGTAGTTGAAAAATCCTTACATGTTGATGCATGTCCTTAGGGCAAACAGTTCCACCTAGTAGAATGTATAGTGGACACAAGCTATATCAATTAATAAGATGGCATCAGACAGAAGAATGTCTGCCTTCGATTGTCATAAACATTTGAATACTGCCACTGTAAGCTTATTATGCACCACTGATGACCCAAATTAATTCTGTAATAGCCTATGCTCTCACGTATCCTACCACATGAACGCATACCCTATCCAGTCACAGTTATTCAGACTTTTAACTTTTCTAAAAAATGTTTATGATAAATATCCCATGTTCTCCTCTCCTCCCTTCCCAGTAAAATGACTTTACCTTCTTGTCTGTTATTGCTGCCCCACAGCAGAAAAGGATCTTAGGATCATAAGATCATAGGAGGTTATTAGGCTATCGACCCAAAGGTCATTTCAAGCCTAGCCATTTCATCCCAATATAATACCATAAATACTCTAGTCAATACCCAGGATTGTATTAGTAATAACTACCCATGTCCAGGAGGGTTGTGGGCGCTATCCCCAGTAAGAATTTACAGTGCTCCATCCACTTGTCCAGGTTCCTTTTGAACAGTGGGATTCTCCTATAAGAATAATTAAGGAGAAAAGACTAGAACAGCTTTGACTTTATAAAATACACAGGGTTTAATTTATTTATTTCATTAAATGTAGATTTTAATGGGTAAGTTGACTGGCCTGAAGATACAAACAGTACACAGCATAATACTTGTTATATGAGACTCACACAAGAAAAACAGGAGTGCAGTCAGGAAGTATAAAATTATTCATCAACTTTCAGATTATTGTCCTTCCCCCATGAGCAGCTGGAAAAATTTGATTTGTATACTTCCCAACCATATAACTGTTCTTTTGATATAATATATATCCTAAATAGGATGGACTTCTGATCTGTTGAGCATTAAAAATCAAAACCGTTATAAACCCACATACTGAATTATAAATTTGTGCTTTAAATATTGATAACAGTAATAATGTTCCTTCCTAGAGTAGAAATAACTTAAACATATATTCAGAAAATAAAAAATAATCAAACACCTCAACAAGTTTTTCAGTATATAAAGTATTCATGGTCTATTCAGTATTTTCATCAGTATACCAAAAAGGTGATTTTTAGTAGCTGCGGTGGTGGTGCTGCGGTAGTGTTGTCACCTCACAGTAAGACGTTGTCCTGTTTGATTCTCAGCTAAAGCGTCTTCTGTGTGGAGACATGCGTGAATGGACATACCTTCATTGAAGGTTGTGCTTCAGGCCTGGCAAGTTGGTACGTAAAAATCTACTGCCAATCATTAGTGGACTGGAGTTCCGCTGTGGCGACCCCTAACCGGGAAAAAGCCGAAGGATACAACATACCAAAAAGGTGATTTTACAGGGGGCTGTATGTATAAAGTCACGTATCATTAAAGGATTTTTATAAATCAATGAGTACTTTCTGACACGAAGGATCATGAGTCTTACATTCTGCAGTTTACTGAATAAGTATGTGCATAGGACAATTAGGCAAAGTTCATTTGTACTTCAGAAGCCCTTGGTACATGGACAGAATTCATATTGTCCTTATTAATGGATTAAAGACTTGGACTGGAGTTACTCTCTCAGATGCTTGTTTTTCTTTCATTATTATTCATATTACTTTGTCAAAATGTCTGTTTTGCTAAGGTTACTCTTGTTATGTGTTGACAGTTGATGCTATTGAAGACTAGTTGAGTAGGTGATTTGAGCTAAGTAAGTTCTGCCTAATTGGGAGATGATCAAACAGTACATACCTAGTCTTAAATATGGAATCAAAGATGTAGCATGTACACTAAAATTGTTATACTAGGGATCTTTAAATACATAATTAATAACTGAATAAAACTCTTCTTTGCACACTGCACAGTTATCTTTTGTGTTGAGGCCTCAATGTCTTCTCTTTTGTATGGACTACAATAATAATAATCCATCAATGTCTGTTGCTGACAGTCATTGCCGTATACAGTATTCATATGTTCAACCCACACTTTTTTTAATATGCTGTCATGGGTATGCTCAGTTCTCACAAGCGCATGTGTGTACATACATAAAAACATGTGCACGTATATATATATATATATATATATATATATATATATATATACACACACACACACACACACACACACACACACACACACACACACACACACACACACACACACACACACACACACACACGTCCCCAGCAACAAACACATTATTTTCAGTCTGCAGTAACTATCTAGCTGTACTGAAACTAAGCAGAACAATAACATTATTAGAATCTTCCAAATTGAAAGAGATTCATATTGATTTAGTTCAGTCAGTGAAATCATATTTTAACAAAGCTACAGTTAAGACCATAGTAATTGTAATCTTAGGTTATATTATCAAGTTTACAAGAAGCTTGACTGCTGTTATCCCTTCTGAGTACGCCTACTAAGCCATGTATATGTTTTTATTCTGAAACTGATTAGTTCACTACAGTATTTAAGTTTTTGTGATGTCTATTGCAAATTTTTATTGATCACTTTCTTTCTCTCATTGTTTTAGATGGTCTGATTTGTTCACCCACAGGTGTACAAACCTGTAAGAGTTCCTTGAGTCAGTTTCCTTGTTAAGAATGTTTGGACATTTTCTAACTGTACTATGTTTAATTTTATAACTGCAGAATGCAACATTCTCTTCTTGGATGTGCCAAATTAATGAGGCTTTTGGAAGGACAGTAACTTCCCTGGTTCAGTCAGATGTGGCTATGAGTGCCATCTAGTCAGCTTCTGTAATTCCTGGAGCAAGGTATGAGAATGTGCATGCTCTCAGGGGAATGTCCAGCAAGCGCATTTGTCTGTGAGTGCACACACCATCTTCCAGGCGAGAGATAAGGGCCAGAAAACAGCAGACCCCCACAGGACTGGTCCTTACTCCTGTAATGGAGAATGAATGCTATAGTCATAGCAGGTGCTAGATGGTTGACCAGCATGGGGACAGGAAATGTGCACAGAATGGTACACAGTTTATTCTCAAAAAATATCTAGGTAAAATATACAAATATAATAACATGGACATTCTTAGAGAAAAGCTACAGAAATATAGGAGAAATGTTTATGCTCCTCAAGGGTAAATCTGTTTAAGAAAATGCTGTCTGTCAAAATTGTGATGTCTGAGAAAAAGATCGTCTTTTTTAAGATATAGATGTTAGTTTCAGGTGAGATGTGAAATGGTATTGAAATAACTTTCCCGAAGAGGTGTTAGGATCCAAAATAACGGTCACATTGAATGGGACAGACATAAAGCAGTTTTTAAGAGTTCCGAAAAGTAATCTACTTGTACTATCAGATTTATAGCTTATTTAGTGGGTATAATCGTGGAAAACCAGGAAGAACCAATGGTCCTTCCCGCCATCAGAATCTAGCTTTCTGCATTTTTCCTTGACATGACTATACCTAGCTAAAAGCACAGCAAGCATCTGGTACATGGCATTGTAATGAGCTGACTGTAGAGCTTGCATTAATTGTTGCAGATGACATGAATGTACAAGTAAATTCAGTGTAAACAGGTACTTAACCATAAAAACACAAGTGATTTACTCTTTCCACAGAATCCAAAGCTGCTTTTTAACCTGATCTGAACAGCTTACAAAGTGGTTTGCTTTGATTAATCATCTCTAGACACTAATCCAGATTTAAAAAAAAATTCAATGTGGATTTTTTCCTCAAAGCAGATGTATAACCAAATATTTTGTCTAACTTAGTCATACATTGTAGGCATTGCATACTGTGATACGGAGCAGTGCTTTCATTTCAGGGAAATAACTGAGTTATACAGTCTACAGGGAAAAAACAGATGCATTCAGGATCTGTATTTTGTCTGCTGTGAAAATAAATAATTGAAGGTGGAATACTGTGCTAGATGCAGGCAAAGAATCAGACAGTAAAATATTGTGACAGCAAACATAGTGCCAAACATTCCTTCTGTCCAGCTGGGGCTCGAAGGTTTTGCCCAAATCTCATTACCACAAAAACTATGCTGAACCTTCACATAGGAATTCATAACAACAACAAAAAAAAAGTTCCTGTTCAGATTCAGGTTTTGACATTGCTGAGTTTATGCATATATTCATAGTTCTCACCTGTCAAAGATTTTCACAGAATGACCAGATTTTTGCCTCATATTTTTGGTCTGTTACTCACAAAATTTCTGTTTTTCTAGCAAATCATTGAGAATTGAAGGCACTGAATATTGAAAGACTTTTCAGGTTCTGATTTCATACCCTTTGGTAAATGTATGTCAAAACATGTTTTTTCTACCAACTTTCTAGGTTTTAAGAGCAATGTTTAAAAATTGTCCCAGCTTCTGAACCTTTGTCCTCACATTATTTTTGTCTTTGTCAATAATTCTTACTCTAGGAGGATGAGGAGGTATGCATGTATCCCTGGGAATGCATAGGGTGTGTTTGATTGAACTATTGTTGGACAATAATACTTTGAAATTAACCGTACAATGCCATAGCAAAATGTGTCTTGTTTTATGAGACCAGTGAGGTGGTTTAAAAAATGTAAACATGCTACATAATTTGGATATAACAGCATGCTACAAAGTAGTCTGGTTGCATAATTTTAAGATAAGTCAGCTAATGAACCCCATTCTCAGTCTCACCATCTCACCATTTACATTTCTACAGAGGGGAGAACCAGGGTAGCATTTGTCTTCTTGCTTCTAAGATGGAGGCATTTCATGGAAGTCTATCTTACTTTGGACAAAAAAGGGTCAGAGGTAGATGTAAGTCCTCCTAACCCCCCAACACCTGAACTCTGTATGTCCCCTTACTAATTAACCGTAAAAAGGGGATACAAGGAAGAAGAAGGACTTGGAGGATATTTCTAAATCAAAATGACACATAATCCTTTTCAGTAGTCTCAGACATTCAAGTAATTCATGTACCCAGGGCCATGACACAATCAAATCATTTATTTCACAATAGTGGCAACTAAAGGAAGAACATAGGGTCCTGGGATGAGTCATGGCAAATAACAATCAACGGCATATTAACCTGTGGTCTGGCTGACATTGTTGGTTACTAAGAAAGTAAACACTAGGGGAGTGAAAAAAGGTAAAGCACCAAAAATGAATGACTTATATGAGATAATGAAGAACTTAAGGGATATGGAACTGAGCAAAGACATAACTTAATTAAGGAGTAGAGGCAAAAAGAAAACAATTACAAGAGTAGACCCAATTAATGAAAACAGACTGCACCACTTAAAGTTAATCTTGGAGCGGTGCAGATTACTACTGATACATTGTGACCTGTTGGGTGATGAGTAGGCTGCCAGGCTAAGCAGACAAGAAGTTAATATCTTATTGCTCAAACCCATTCTGTGGAATGGTCTGTCAAATCTAAAAGCTTTGTTAAGTATTTAAACATAAATCCAACCACGAATAATAGTATTCCCAGAGGTACAAATACATCTCTGCTTACAATAAATGAGAAATTGACCACGATATAAAAATATAGAATCTTGTTTATTACTAAAATAACTGGTAAGCGCTTTCACCGTAGCTTCATCAGACCGTTAACGGTATTTTAGTAATAAACAAGATTCTATATTTTTATATCGTGGTCAATTTCTCATTTATCGCATATTTTATGCTGGATTTCTACGTGTGCTTTGGTTACCTCTCAGCTTTGTTATTTGTACTTTAAGTAAACAGAGTATCTGTATTGAGAGGACTTTGAGTTGTGATGCCTTTTAACTGTGCTGACTGTCATTGATTGATGTGCACCATGCATGTGAATGGTGCTAAATCTTATTTGTTTCTTAAAAGAAAAATCCTTTATGTCACGTATGACTTAGCTGTTGTGTTTAGTAAAATCACCAGTCAGCTTACACCTACATTTTCTGTGTTCTTACCTCTTCAGCTAGAGTGTTCCATTGCCAAGGTTTTTTCATGATATTTTGCACAGCTTACTTATAGCTTCCCCTACCTTTGTATTCAGTACAGACTTACTTTCATACATTTATAGATTCAAAGTTTATAATTCAGAATCAGGCCATGGGTAATAATCACTTTGTCAAACCTATTGTGAAAGGGTACCTCTGCTTCAAGGAGGGTAAAACAAGTCAGGCTCATTATGAGTTTATGGGTGCCTATCTAGTTGCCAAGGTTTGCCTAAAGGAAGCAATCGTATCACTCTTTGTTGCATGTAATGAAAGATCATTCTAGAGTTAGTGGAAGCATTGGGCAATAAATGTGTCCTTCTGGTGTGTGTCATTTATTAGATGATGGAGATTCAAGTCTTTAGATTGAGTGCTCATGTGGCCGTTTGTTTTGTGGAAGAACAGGAGGTTAAGGAGGAGTTGGGTCCACAGCAGCATAGAATGCTACTCATAAATTACTGCACTGGAGTCTTATAAGTGACAAAATATAAGGAAAGAGCTTCAAGCCTTCCTTATAACTTACGCTGTCTAATTTGGTGATCTTTTTAGAGAGGAACATCTAGGATCTTTCTAGCTGTATGATATGTTTAGACAGATACATAATAAAAAGGGAATTATATTTTACAATTGGTATTGTCAGGACAGAGGAAGGACTGTAGCTGGATCATGGCCAAATGGGGCCCTAGGCATGGTAAAGGACCGAGGATTCTCCCACCCTCCCATAACCCATTACTTGACTGTCTCTCCTCATTTACCATTAGCACTGCTCATACCTGTCATTATACATACTATTTTCTTTTTTTTACATTTAAAATGATTACAGAGATTTGGAATACATTTAAAATGTTTATTTAAATTGTTATAGCTCAAATACTGATAGCAATTTGCTAAACAAATCAAAACTGTCTCAAACTGAAAACAGACTTATCATGAGCAGTGGTAAATTTCTCTTCCCTTGAAGCTCATATTCATTAAAAATACATCTGGCAACCCAATAAACTGCAAGAGAAGTACTTGGATTCATAGCCCGAGTGTATTGAAGCACTAATTATTGGCTATGTGAAGGGTATAGGAATTCAAAAATCAAATGGATAATGAATGCATTTGCTAATGACTTGGTACAGCCCACAGAATGCAAATATTCCTTTTCAAGGCCAGCCCAGGAGACACATAGCAGACGAAGTCTGAGGGAATCAAATCTTACAATAGTGAAGCAGCTCACTGGCCTACTTATCGAAGTACCAGACAAACTCTTGTAGCTTAGCACTGTGCATTTCACACCCATGTGCCTGCAAAAAACAACACAAATGTATTCATAGTTAAAATATTAACATTAAATTTATAGTTATCATGCCATGTAATTTATTCATAACCAATAATAAACACACTGTTAGCAGTCAAGTAAACTAGGAAACCAAAGATCCAAAGAACATGGCTTATATGATGATACTCCTGGTTACTAAAATAGATTCTTTCCTTTATACCATAACTTCAGTGGAATGCAGGAATAAAAAATTTACACACACATACACACACACACACACACAAACGCACACACACGCACACACACACACACACACACACACACACACACACACACACACACACACACACACACACACACACACACACGCACACACACAAATACACACATACACACACCCCCCTATCAGTTATACAATCAAATGAATAAACACTCACATAAAGACCTAGCCAAAATATTTCAGCTTAGTACTGCAAGAACCACACAGTGCAACTGATTATACCCCACTCCCCTATGACCTCCCAGTCTTTTACCTTAGGAATTCAGAAACAAAGACTCAGAATCAGGAACAGATTTTAAATATTGATGCTATACTTAGAAATTCACTAGTATAACAGGTTTTGCATTAGAAAGCATTTTCTGAAGACTGTGATGTCTGAAACTCATATTTGTCATTTACTAACTAAAGTCCACAAAACTTCACCTGAAATCCACAAATTTTGAGGAATAGACCCAAAATATGAGGGGAAAATTCTGAAACAGTTGAAACTATGACCTCTGTATGCATACATGCAAACACAAGACCATTCACAGATGGTGGCAAGTACTGTGTATTAGCTAAATGCTGTCAGAACCATACTGTGGAACATATTTAAACTCTCCTCTTGCCCTTTCAACCTCTTTGTTCAAGAACCAAAGACCCAAAAAAATCAGGAACAGGTTTTAAATATTTTTCAATTTTTTTTTTAATTTTGTTGACCAGGTTAGTCCCACTAGGTCAATAACCTCTTTTCATGGGAAACCGTAAGTGGTACTCTTACTAAGCAGAAGAAATTTGATAAAAGCCATGAGATCTTTTACATTGACCTGAGCTACCAGCAACTTGTATTTATTGCCCATTATTTTGAATGGTGTTATTTTTGTATTTTCTATCTTGTACTATGCATGCTTAATTTTGATACCATTTTCTCTTTGTAATATTTTTTACCATGTTATTTACCTTTATTTGTATTTTTTCTTTTGGAGCCTTACTTCTCGGGTCTCTGCTGAAAAAGGGCTATTTCACCAGTCAGACTAACCTGGTCAACAAACGTCACATAAAATAAATAAATAAATAAACAAACAAACAAACAAATAAATAAATAAATAAATAAATAAATAAATAAATAAATAACTCCCTCATACAGATGGGGCCTCAGTTTATAATTTCATCTGAGGGACAGCACATCCAGGTGGGCAGTACTTCCCTTATGCTGTGCTTCAGTATTGAAAAAATGAATCAGGCTGCCTGGTATGGAAATAGAACCCACACCCTTCTGATTTTCCAGCACCAAAAGTGAGTAGAATATCTATTGAGCTATTCAGACCATCTCTTATATACTTAAAAAGTTGTTAGACTAACAAGCTTTGTACTGGTAAGCATTTTCTGAAGGTTTCAAACACCTGGCATTATATAATGACTACAATCAACAACAATTTGTCAGAAAGCCACAAATTTAACAAGGAACAGATCGAAATACCTTTTAACTTCTTTGCTCAAGAATTTTGGAGAAAGCCAAAATAATTGACAGGGAAAGAGGGCAAATGCCACAAAACTGCAAAATTTTAAATATTATTTTCTTTTATGTATTTGTTAACTATGTGAACCCACGGTATGCAGAATAGGAGCACTGTCTGAGTGACTTGCTCTGACTCATACGGTAGACAAATGGAGATAGAAAGATTCATACCCTGTGCTTTTGAGTACAGTAAGTAGTTTGTTAGCAGTTCAGAGCCTTAAGTACAAGGTAACTCTAATTCACTTAAAAAAGTAACAGAATAGGTACTGCATCAATGTGCATTTTCTGAACAAGAACTATGAAACTTTAATGACTGGAATTATTTATTGACTGACTGTATTCCTCAACGATTTGCCAAAAAAATGAACAAAATAATGAATGCCTAGAAGATAGTGCAGAGGTTTAAGGCTCTAAGCTCTTAATAAGTTGCTTCTTGTCATCAACAGTACAGAGCATGATCATTCCTACCTCTATGTGTTTACTGTGTATGACACTTGACCAGACAGTACTCCTGTTCGGATAGTAAAGAAGGGTATACATGGGTTGCATTTTCTGAAGAATGCAGTCTGTAGCTTTTTCAAGGTATCAGGGGCAAGCAGCAGTTTGTAGATATTTCCATGGAGGGACAAGCAATGGTTTGTTTCCATATGCAAGCTTCAAACAAGTTTGTGAATGTTTGCAAACTTTGTGCACATTCACAAACACCCCCCCTCTTTGATATTACTCAAAACTGATGCCTCTTCTGTTGGCACCAGAAGATTGTTTCAAAGCCCAGTGCACTAATTCAAAAATCTCCCGTCCATTTCAGCAATTCCAGTGCACTAATTCAAGTCCTTCTTTCTTCTATCCATTTCAGATTAAAAGTGCCCTATTTGTATTATAATGCTCATGCATTCATTTCAAAGACAGCAATTTCCCATCTGTTTCAGTCCTGCACCAAATTTTTTGAATGTGCTTTACTCTACATGAAACAGCTCTGGTCTCTTTCATTGGACTGTATGAGTCTAGAGCTGTTGCATCCAGAGCATTAAATCCATTTACTGACATTTGGACTTTTTTAATTATGATATTCTTGACCTGGTCCGTCGTATTATAAAACTAGCTGCTTTTACCTTACAAATCTCTAAATCCACTGAAACCAATTTTTTGAAATTCAATGATTTCAAACATACTAATCTCATCAAATTGTATTTTATTTTTATTTTTTTATTTATCATTTGTTGACCGGGAAAGTCCAACTAGATTTCACAGAGCCTGTTTTCAGCAGAGGCCCGGGGAGAAATGTTCCAGTAGCAATTATTTGATGAAGTTTCAAATTTCACTTTTAGCAAAATCAGCCTGGTTGCTGCCATGGCAGGTAGCTTCACAAAGGAGTTCTATGCTCATTTAAATAAATGTATAGAACTGGAAGCTCCAACTAGATCTACATATAATGGAAATGTTAAAAACAACCCACCTTGGTGATCCACCAACATAAATAAACTTGACAATAAAAAAACTTCTTGATGTATATATCAGGTCAAAATCACCCTCATATTATGGATAACATCAGGAAATTGACTAAAACATGGTAAACACTAACAAACCTGCTATGCAACCCATGAACTTAGGTTAATATCTGAAGCTAAGGATGATTACAAATCCTTCTTTGGCTATGCTAGGAAACTAAGAAAGAACACCCAGCAGTGCTTTCAACGTATTCATAATGGTGCTAACTACTCTGATCAAGTAGTAATGGTGCTAACTACTCTGATCAAATAGTAATGGTGCTAACCACTCTGATCAAGTAGTAATGCTGCTAACTACTCTGATCAAGTAGTAATGGTGCTAACTACTCTGATCAAATAGTAATGGTGCTAACTACTCTTATCAAGTAGTAATGGTGCTAACTACTCTCATCAAAGTAGACAGTTCCAATATACCAACAGACAAATTCATTGCAAATTCGATCTCAGAGATGACTATCCAAAGCCCACTTCTCTCTGAATCTTGAATATGGGCTTCCCATTATAGTCACAGCTTCTGAAAAAAAAACTCTTCCACTCTACAGTCTATTGAAAACAAAATCTGCTGATTTGTTTCCAATTCTCCTCTCAGGAACATCACTGCACTACCCTCTCCAAACTCAAATGGCTGCCAGTTTTCTACTGAGTTGAGCTACTCCTAGGATCTCTGCTTTTCAAACTACTTCAGCAAGGTGCCTTTACACCTCTTGCAGTCAAACTCTATAATAAAACCACTGCCTACAGCCTCCGCCTCTCCCAATTAACTCTCTCACTCCAGAAACTCCAAAGTAAACTGTACTGTACTGACCGTTCCTTCTCTGTTTTTGCCTCCAACTCAGGCAATCCCTTCCCCCTCACGTAAGAGAAGTCTTCTCTTTCCCCACTTTTACACAACTCAAAAGACACCTCTATCAAAAAATCTAACTGCAAATGGTTTTCCGGTGGACACACCAACTAACTCCTTTCTACTTTGACTCTCTCTCTCTGTTCTCACCTGCTGTTTCCCTGTTATATTTACTACTAAAATTAATTCACATTTGTTTTCTACTCTGTTAATAATATTTAAGTAGTTTCAATTATCAGTGGGATTATCTTCCTTCTGTGATGAATCCATGTTTGTGAATTTGTTCTGTTTTATTTTTTTGTGAATTTCTTCACCCTGGCTGTGCCTGCAAATGGTCTGTTGTCATCAATGTACTACCCCAGTAAACAAACTAACTAAATAAATACATAAATCTCTCAGGCCTCCCCATCATCACTAAATAGCATGTACTGAAGGTGCTCTCCAGTAGTAAACATACATCTTGCATGGGACCCGACAATATACCTGACTGTTTAGTAAGCAATACAAAACAAGCACAGGAAGAGCCACTCCTTATAGGTTCACAGAAGGTTAATAGTTCAACGACCCTAGAACCATATGAAGCCTAGCCATATTTATCCCGAGTTGCCCCAATTGTCAGTGGTTAGGTGAGTGAAGTTTACAGAGGTAAGAGTCTAAAAAGCTGTCTTTCGGCTTTTTCCAGTTAGGGGTCGCCACAGTGGAACTCCAGTCCGCTAATGATTGGCAGTGAATTTATATGGTGTCACGTTGCCAGCCCGGCACCCATCCTTCAAAGAAGACACACCCACACATGCATGCACCTACCTACATGCCTTTAAATTCACTTGACCATGGGGAGGACGTGCAGACTCCACACAGAGGGTGCTCCGGCCGAGAATCAAACCGTAGGACCTCTTGCTGTGAGGCGACAATGCTATGGTAGTTAATAATGATTTTCTCTGTCCAGGAGGGACATGGGTGCCACCCCAGGAGTGAATTTGCAGTCACCCATAAATTGATCTAGTTGTGTTTAAAGAGGGTCAGGGAGTGGCTGTGTTTCACGTGAATTGAAGCTTGTTCCAGAAAAGTGGCAGTCTCCGGGAGATATATCAATCTCTCCAGCATGACCTGGTCATTGCAGAGGCTAGGTTAAGATCTCTGGAGCAAGTTATCCTCATGCAGTTTGATTTGATTACTGTAAACTGGGAGTCATTGTAATGCCCCACCTCCATTACCGAAGGTCTTCTTTGGTATATCTATCCGTATAGCTATCTACATATATATATATATATATATATATATATCTATATATGTATATATATATATATATATATATATATATATATATATATATATATATATATATATATATATATATATATATATATATATATGTATATGTATACACACACATATATATATATATATATATATATATATATATATATATATGGGTCTACTACCGTAGATTGAAATTACACTATTTCAAAATATGATAGTAGTGTCCCACTAACGCAAAGGTGCACTTCAACGAAAGTGCACTTTCGTGAAAGTCACTAAGTCAAACGGGACATTTCCTGTACTGTGATACAGTAGTGACGGACCTTAGGGTTAGGGCTTGTGTTAAGGATAGTGGCTAGCTAGTAGGGCTATCCATTATCCCACTAAGGTCTGTGACTACCAAACCACAGTACAGGAAATAGGTCCATAACTTCTGCTCAGTGGAGGAAATACAATTTCCTGCACTGTGGTGCTGTAGTCACGGACCTTAGGGTTAGGGCTTGGGTTAAGGATAGTGGATAGCCATACTAGCTATCCACTATCCATTACCCAAGACCTAACCCTTCGTTCGTTCTAGTGACTTTCACGAAAGTGCACTTTCATTGAAGTGCACTTACGCGTTAGTGGGACACTGCTATCGTATCTTGAAATAGTGTAATTTCGATCTATGGTAGTAGACCCATATATATATATATATATATATATACATATATATATATATATATATATATATATATATATATATATATATATATATATATATATATATATATATATATATATATATATATATATACACACACACACACACACACACACACACACACACACACACACACACACACACACACCTAGGATTTACAACAAATTCACCTAAAAAAAATGTTCGAACTTACCACAGGTTCTTATACACAAGAAGCTGGGTGAAGCACACTGGAAATTCTCAGTACAAGGTGTCCATAAAGGTAAAGTTCATTGATGGACTATAAATTAGAGTGAATATGACAAAACAAGGAAGAAAAGGTTGGATTGTTGTTGTTGTTGTATGCTGTGTGCCAGCCAGGGCCCTTATTCCACATTTAAAGGTAGAGTAGAAAAAAGTTATTTATTCATCTTGAACAAGTCAAAGCATCAACCATGTGGCCTGATGGCTAAGGCAATTAACGTCAGATCAGAAACTGACTGTAGGTTTGAGTCCTAGTGTGGTCATTCAAAAGAATGATATCAGCTTTTGTCTGGCAGTTAGTGGAGAGGATTAGGACTATGAACTATTAATGAGTTGCTTCCTATGCAGTGGCGGCTGGTGACTTCAAATCACAGGGGGGCTGCAGGAGACAGCTGAATAGGTGGGGTCAAGGGGAAGGGGTGTGGTCAACCATAAAGGGGAGGAGCTATGCACAAAACCACAAAAAAACTAACTTTAATTAAATACGCTGCCCTGGGTGGCAAACCATCATTATGAAAGTCCAATCAAGACAAAAATAAGTGTAGAAGAATAAAAATATTTCAATGCATTGGCTGCATGACAGCTTACTTAATATCTAGATGGAAACAAAAGGTTGTGAGGCATGAAAAAATAAATTACTTTTTAAATACATTACTGGAATGCCAGTCAAAATCAAGTATAAGAAAAACCAGAAGCAGTCCACTCAAACCACTTCTCCTTGCACTGCAGTTCTAATTATAATATATTCAGCTTTATTAAAGTACCAAGTAACATGCTGAAAGTAGAAATCTATGTGATGCCCCCACTTGTAAAAATGTTTCTTATCCAAAAAAGACCTGCTGCCTGACAACTTGTTTCATGGGGAAAACATGATAAAAGTAAAAAATGAAAAGCAAACAAGAAACAAGCTCAAGATACATTGCTTAAAGGATTACTGTACAGGTTATGGACCACACATGATTGGCATTCTGTTTAGTTTACGGGTAAAGTCTGTAGAGATGACTGGAAGTCTCCAACAAGTGTAATGAGCTTTTTAAAATAATGGAATCCTGTCCTTTAATACCCAAGGCTTATACATTATCTAGTCAAGTATTCGCTGCATGGCAACAACAGAAAGGCTTTCAATGTTGGCAATTCTTTAACAGTATGCTTATTAAAGCTTACTTGCATCTTACGATGTCAGACAAGCTTACCTTATGGTCATTAATTGCTACTTAAACACAGAGCAACAGGCACTTTGAGTAATAAGCATAAATCAACAGTACAAAAATATGACAGAAACCAGACCATTCTGCAAAATCAAGGACAGATGAAAAGCCACTGTAGTACTTATGCAGTGTGTCCTCCCCATCCAAGGTAGATACAACTACTCCTTGCCTTGCTTGGACACATCCAGAGTCACTACATGGGGGAGTGGGGTGCAACAAGCATGTCACAATTTGAAATCTCTCTGGCTGACTGTGATGGCCCTGACACATTTGTCATACCTCTCAACCTCAAAAGCAAGAAATCTGGACAAAGCCATACACAGAAGTGGGACAAAGGCCCAACAATAAGGACAATTTTTAAATATTGCTCTAATAAACTTAGAAAGATAATAGAATAGGTCTTGCATTAGTATGAATTTTCTGAATGGTATAAAATCTGAAACTCAAATGTCTGTCATTTTCTAACCTCAGTCTTTAGTGATTTGTCACTAATTTGCCAAAAAACACAATTTTATGAAAAATGGACCAAAAATGTGATGCAAAAATATAAAATAGACACACAATACAGCTGCTACCTGTCAAAGAAGGAACACTTTAATATTAGTACTGCTACCTTGAGCAGCTGACAAAATAAAAAAATCTACATGCATTTCAAGTAATCTATAACTTTGATTATTACAGTTATTTCTTAATTGTAAACCCTCCATATTTTCTTCCAAAATTGCTATTTTATGGAGGGATTATTAGGGGGAAGAGCAACATTTTGAGCCAAAAATTGGGGACAGTTGAGAGGTTGGCTATGCCTAATTCTATAAAGCAATTTATTTGCATGTACTTCTCAACCTGTTAATGCAGTAAATCTGAACAAGGCCAAATATATTGGGGCACATATAAACAGTACTAAAATTGCTCTTGTATAAATTGAGACAGTTGATAGAACAGCTCTTACTTTAACATGCATTTTTCTGAAGGTTATGAAGTCTGAAACTTATTATTTAGTGACTTCTGGCAAATCATTTAGGAATTAAAACTACAAATTTTATGAACAACAAACCAAAAATAAGAAGCAAAAATCTATTCATTCTTTGAAAATCTGGACAGTTGGGAGGTATAGTTCAGCTGGGCCTGTCTGAGTTTGCTGCCCTTCCCCCCTGACAAAATAATGGTTGAATGGAGCCTCTGCAGCCATTCCAATGAACCATTACTTGGCTATTTCACTCCATTTACCATAAACACTAATGTGCATACTGCTTTACTTCTATGATGAGTTGGACTTCATTTGAAAGTTTTATTTTGTATTTTACAGCACAAACACTAAGTCATCTGTTAAACAAAGCAATGCAGTCTCACAATGAAAACTTAGCATTAAAACTTCTCTGCCCTTGAAACTCACATTCATTGAAACAACATTGAAACCCACATTCAAAGAAAATACATTTTGCCAGTGGCAGATAAACATTAATTTTGGGCTGTTTTCGAATCATAGGCCCCTTGCATATGAAGCATACATGTGCTCTTTGATACACCTTCCTCATTGTACTAAAATTATATTCCTTGTACAACACAGTACACTTGTTAGAGGGTGTTTTAAATTTGTTTTGAACATTTTTCCAGTAAGCAATGAAACAAACCATATGCACCCATAATGGCAAAACTGCCCAGTTGAGAGCATTTATCATAAAAAAGTCTACTCAGACTTCCACAGTCCACCATTATTAGTAAATATACACAATTCTACAGTCCACCATTATTAGTAAATATGCACAATTCCACAGTCCACCATTATTAGTAAATATGCACAATTCTACATTCCACCATTATCAGTAAATATGCACAATTCTACAGTCCACCTTTATCAGTAAATATGCACAATTCTACAGTCCATTATCAGTAAATATGCACAATCTCTGAAGTAAGTCATCTAAATAATTCCACATTAAAGAAATCTGTAACTAATGAAGCAGTTGCTGCTAGCAATCACCTTTATATTTCATGGTTTCATCGAAAAATAAAGTGTCTGTTGCCCCTCAGGAATAAATTGCCTATATTACATTAAAAAATGATAAGCTAGTAATAATATTGCAAGAGGAAATGGATGGCAAACTGAAAACGAACTCATAGTTAGTATCTTCACCAAGGAGAACATTCTCAGTATGACAGCATCCACCCCTTGTGGGAGTAGAACCCACAGCCTTCTGCATCAAAAGCAAGTACACGACCTGTTGTGCTATAGTATTAACTAGGCAAACCGCTAAACTTCTATTCCCCTGCAGCTCTCAACTCCTTGTAAAATCTACTCAATACTCAACTGCATCTCAACTTCGCAGCTCAAGAAAACTGGAAAAAGCCAAAATGTATGGGGGGGGGGCTCAAAAGCCCCCCCCAAAAAAACAGGGACACATTAAACATTGCTTGTATAATCTTGGAAAGTTGCTAGAATAAAATGTTGTGTTGCCACCATATATTTTACTGCCAAGGTCCCTGAGCAAAAAACAGTCAGAGTAACATACCACTACGCCACATCAGCTGCTTTGTAAAAGAGAGGAAGACTGAAACTTAAATGGGTATCATTTAGTGAATTCAGTTCTCACCATAGCTGTCAACCTCTTAGTACAAAACACCTGGACAAACCCAGTAATGAGAGAATACAGCCCTCAAACATATTCAGTGAATTCAGTTCTTGCCATAGCTGTCAACCTTAGCACAAAAACCTGGACGAAGCCAATAATGGGGGAATACAGTCCCAAAAATAGGGACAAATTTAAAATATTCATCTTATAAACTTAGAAAATTGCTAGAAAAAAAGGTTGTGCTACTATGTATTCTGAAGAACATGAAGTTTGAAATTCAAATGCCGGTCAATTTTACAGCGGACAGAACAAAAACAATTTTCAGCAGAGTCGCAGGGATTAATACTGCAGACACGTCTTTGTAAAATGGCAGGGCACCAGAGCAAATCCACACAAACACAGGGAGAAGATGCAGGCAGAAGCCACCCCAACCAACAATCAAACCAGAAAACCTATAGCTGTGAGACAACAATACTACCACTGCACCATCAATTATGCAAGGAATTCAACATTCAGAAACCTGAAGTCTGAAATTCAAATGCCTGTCAATTTTACTGCGGACAGAACAAAAACAATTTTCAGCAGAGACGCAGGGATTAAAACTGCAGACACATCTTTGTAAAATGGCAGGGCACCAGAGAAAATCCACACAAACACAGGGAGGAGATGCAGACTCCACACAGAAGCCACCCCAACCAAGAATCAAACCAGAAAACCTATAGCTGTGAGGCAACAATACTACTACTGCACCATCAATTATGCAAGGACTTAAACATTCAGAAGCCTGAAGTCTGAAATTCAAATGCCTGTCAATTTTACTGCGGACCGAACAAAAACAATTTTCAGCAGAGACGCAGGGATTAAAACTGCAGACACATCTTTGTAAAATGGCAGGGCACCAGAGAAAATCCACACAAACACAGGGAGGAGATGCAGACTCCACACAGAAGCCACCCCAACCAAGAATCAAACCAGAAAACCTATAACTGTGAGGCAACAATACTACTACTGCACCATCAATTATGCAAGGACTTAAACATTCAGAAGCCTGAAGTCTGAAATTCAAATGCCTGTCAATTTTACTGCGGACAGAACAAAACCAATTTTCAGCAGAGACGCAGGGATTAATACTGCAGACACGTCTTTGTAAAATGGCAGGGCACCAGAGCAAATCCACACAAACACAGGGAGGAGATGCAGACTCCACACAGAAGCCACCCCAGCCAAGAATCAAACCAGAAAAACCTATAGCTGTGAGGCAACAATACTACCACTGCACCATCAATTATGCAAGGAATTCGCCATTCAGAAACCTGAAGTCTGAAATTCAAATGCCTGTCAATTTTACTGCGGACAGAACAAAACCAATTTTCAGCAGAGACGCAGGGATTAATACTGCAGACACATCTTTGTAAAATGGTAGGGCACCAGAGTAAATCCACACAAACACAGGGAGGAGATGCAGACTCCACACAGAAGCCACCCCAACCAAGAATCAAACCAGAAAACCTATAGCTGTGAGGCAACAATACTACCACTGCACCATCAGTTATGCAAGGAATTCAACATTCAGAAACCTGAAGTCTGAAATTCAAATGCCTGTCAATTTTACTGCGGACAGAACAAAAACAATTTTCAGCAGAGACGCAGGGATTAAAACTGCAGACACATCTTTGTAAGATGGCAGGGCACCAGAGCAAATCCACACAAACACAGGGAGGAGATGCAGACTCCACACAGAAGCCACCCCAACCAAGAATCAAACCAGAAAACCTATAGCTGTGAGGCAACAATACTACCACTGCACCATCAGTTATGCAAGGAATTAAACATTCAGAAACCTGAAGTCTGAAATTCAAATGCCTGTCAATTTTACTGCGGACAAAACAAAACCAATTTTCAGCAGAGACGCAGGGATTAATACTGCAGACACGTCTTTGTAAAATGGCAGGGCACCAGAGCAAATCCACACAAACACAGGGAGGAGATGCAGACTCCACACAGAAGCCACCCCAACCAAGAATCAAACCAGAAAACCTATAGCTGTGAGGCAACAATACTACCACTGCACCATCAATTATGCAAGGAATTTAACATTCAGAAACCTGAAGTCTGAAATTCAAATGCCTGTCAATTTTACTGCGGACAGAACAAAACCAATTTTCAGCAGAGACACAGGGATTAATACTGCAGACACATCTTTGTAAAATAGTAGGGCACCAGAGTAAATCCACACAAACACAGGGAGGAGATGCAGACTCCACACAGAAGCCATCCCAACCAAGAATCAAACCAGAAAACCTATAGCTGTGAGGCAACAATACTACCACTGCACCATCAATTACGCAAGGATTTCAACATTCAGAAACCTGAAGTCTGAAATTCAAATGCCTGTCAATTTTACTGCGGACAGAACAAAACCAATTTTCAGCAGAGACGCAGGGATTAATACTGCAGACACATCTTTGTAAAATGGCAGGGCACCAGAGCAAATCCACACAAACACAGGGAGGAGATGCAGAATCCACACAGAAGCCACCCCAACCAAGAATCAAACCAGAAAACCTATAGCTGTGAGGCAGCAATACTACCACTGCACCATCAAATATGCAAGGAATTAAACATTCAGAAACCCTTAAGTCTGAAATTCAAATGCCTGTCAATTTTATTTAACATTTTTTAATCAGGACAGTCTGACTTGGAACAAAAAAACAATTTTCAGCAGAGGCCCAGGAAGAAATAATGCAGACATGTCTTTGTAACATGGGAGGACACAAAAGCAAACCCACACAAACACAGGGAGAAGATACAGACCCCACAAAGAAGGAACCCCAGCCAAGCATCAAACCCAAGAACCTGCAGCTGTGAAGCAACAATGCTACTACTACACCATCAAATATCAAGCATTGCAGTATTTACAAACCACAGATATTATGAGGAACAGATCAGATCAAATATGAGGCAAAAATCTGCAATTTTTTTACAAATGGTGGTGGGTAGGGAACTCAAGTCTTTAACACCTGGGTACAGGGTTCAAGCCTGAGGTATTCCCTACCACACCACCATGAGCACCTGGGGCATTTTCTCACACACACACACACACACACTAAAATAAAAGTAATAAGCACCATACACACACAATCCAGTATAAACATAAAAGCACCATACACACA
Source organism: Protopterus annectens (assembly GCF_019279795.1). NCBI lineage: Eukaryota > Metazoa > Chordata > Ceratodontiformes > Protopteridae > Protopterus > Protopterus annectens. The sequence goes on along the minus strand of NC_056736.1, from coordinate 258,593,906 downwards.
CAATCCAGTATAAACATAAAAGCACCATACACATACAATCCAGTATAAACATTGTAAAATAAAAGTAAAAAGCACCATACACTTACCTGAATATATCCAGCTAACGTACATCCTGCCCGCGCAATACTCCAAAGACCCGCAAGATCCCAAGCAAAGCCCGACGAGATCCCAAAGCTCCTTCCCGACGATGAGACTGTCCTGACTGCTGCTGTTGCAGTCCGGATGAGACCCATAATCGTAGCGAGTCTGTGTACTTTAAAAGTGCACAGACATCTCCTTGTGTCCCCCTATGGGGACTGCCGGACTGCCTTGAGCATGCGCATAGACCGACAGTAGTCGGGACTACTGCACATGCGCGAAGTCCGCGAAATTTCAAAAAATAATTTTTCTTCTATTTTATATTTTGAGGGGGCTGCAGTCCGGCAGCCCAATACCACGAGCCACCCCTGTTCCTGTGTTAAAGGGTTTGAATCCCGCAGTCTTCATTTCCCTACTGTGTGATCTTGAGCAAGTCATTCAACCACACAGTGCTTTTGGGCTACTGGGAGACTAGACTAGGTGCCTCAATGGTCTCTTGGACTGTATGTCTAGTAACTACCTATGAATCTAAATGCAGTAAGAAATGATTTCTATAAGGCATAAATATTCAGCTTACTGTAAGGCTTAATTTAGCTGCAGAATGTTTACATCACAGTAGTAAATAACAGCACTTCTGTTGTGATTTGATAGACAGTACAGACCACCTCTAAACACTGCATAGTGCAGATTTTATCATGGGCTGCTTTGTGGTGATTGTGTTGAAATTCATCAGGCAAGGAACCTGTGTCAATAGTAGATGTGATCACAGCTAAAGGAACATGCAGAAAATACTTCTGTTGCTTGAAATGTTGAATTCCCACTCTGGTTTCTCCTGTGCAGAAGACTAGAACATGCACACATTATTCACATAGTTGATATATTTTTAGGTTTAATGTCTCTAGGAGTTCCACTCAGTAACTATCATATAGATATCTGAGGCACTTATGGTCTCTGTCAATATATGGTCCATGGCTTCACTGCTGAACAGGATTTTCACCAACTGCAGCAAGTTTATCAGAACAGCTGTTTATAAGTAGATAATAATTTCTCCAGTATACTAAAAAGCTAATGTTTATGTGACTGTCATTTCAATGCAGATGTAAAAAAAAGTGCATACCGAGAAAAAGTGTGACTTACTTGTAAACATGAATGCGATGAGGAAATGGAACAAATGCAATCGTGGAGACTTCTTGTTCTGAGAACTTGAAGATGAAAAACAGCAGGTTATTTGCTTTGTTTTTTTTCAGTTCACATGGTATAATTAATAATGAATTATAAAATCACAATGTGATAATGCACACTGAGAGTGTATTATTTTTCTGTTTCTTACTGCCTAGCGTACCTGACTACCTTCATTAATTCCCCTTGAAATTTCTTCTACCAATTTACAAACCCTGGATTTCTGAATTCAAGCAGTTGCTTATGCTGCACTATTTATATACTTTTCTGGACATATCCCAGTTTAGTCAGTAACAATTTTATTCTGTGCAGGCCATGTTTTCCGGGCTAAAGTGAGTTGCACTTGTGGTTTCCCTTTCTGAGGCTGCAATTATTTTTCAATGTTCTGACGCTCCTTTGCCTTACATTTCTTGGTCCTATTCTGTCTGTTCAAATACCTCCTCTATAACTGCTCAGTGTGTCTTTCATTTATTTGAATTAGAAGCTATTAAAAGTGAGTCTACTGTAACTTACCTCATGTATTCTAGATTATTTACAACCATGCAAATGGTTTTAGGCTTCCTTTGTCAGTGTTTCATACCATGTTTCATTTCACTTTCTCTAATTTCTCTGGTACATAGGGATGTTTTTATTACCCTGTTGTTTTCTCCTCACTCCTTGATATGTATTTAGCTTTAGTTTCAAAGCAATGAGCCACTCAGACTAAACTTGTGTCTTCATGGATTAGTTGTTGTAAACAGCATTGTATATTTTCTATGCTGCGTCATTCTTAATGTGTGGTTGGATTACTACTTCTCTGCTTTTGTCCTCTTCTGCTTTGTGTTATATTTCAAATCCTTACTTCTTTCTTATTCCGCTAATTATTGGCACTCTATTGTTACCATTTTTGCTTTAATGCTGGCTTCCTTAATTTGTCATCTTTCCTTTATGTATTCACATTGCCTGACATGCTGAAAGTTAAACTTTCTACTTCTTACTCTAATTTACCTTCTTAAACAGTTCACTGCTGCATCCTTCACTGATTCAATATCCTACGCATTACAATCTGCTTTTATTAACATTTTTTTTAAAGTTCATTTGTTCATATAACCAAAATATATGTGTTCTTATAATTCCCCTACATGACTCTGCATTTCTATGTTCAGTCCCCTTTAACTCTTACTGAAAGGGCAAATCTTAAAAAATAATGCTTAGCATATCCTTATCCTACATTCTGTTGTAGACTAACAATATGCACCCATTGTTTTAGTTGCTTCTTTTTTATGTTAGATGCATACAGTATTTTGAATCTTTCATTGAGTCATTATTGTTCAAAACATTTAAACAGCTCATCTTCAGGAAACGTGTTAATAAACAAATAATGGGATGTGAATTTATGCTGCTGATAACATTTTACTGATCTGTTTGGTTACAGCCAAATAGCAGGCAATGTAGGAGCTCTCATCCCAAAGTAAATGGACTATCCTATGACAATACTGAGAAGGAAGCGGTGGGTAAGAGCTGAAAGATGCTACATATCTTATCTTGTAGTGTTAGCGACAATATTTCAGTGAATTCAGCTTTAAAGAGAGTGTGAAAAACATTTTTACTACTGTAGGTAATTATTAATCAGAACAAAAGAAAAAAAAATCACTTACGGCATTAATGTGGCAATTCATATCTTTTGCAGGAAGTGAAGTTCTTTTTTAAGAATAATTTATCTTTTTGTAACGCATTCAACATACAATAGCACATATGAAAAATTCTTACCTTAATTCCATTAAAGCCTTCATTTCTAGTGTAAAGTGAAACAGATCCAGTAAAAGATGGATGCCTGCTGGCATAACTCTTTAATATAAAACACTCAAACTAATTTTAAGAAGACCAATTTGTATACTGCAGTGAAATACGTCATTCCCTTTACTTCCTGAAAATCATGGCTAAAACCACATTGAAGAACTGTGATTGTACTAGTTAAATTCTTCCCTAAGAAAGCTATATTTACCAGAAAAGTACTTTAACTTCAGGGAAAAAGAACATTTAAAATGAATTCTATTAGAAAATAGACTTTATTCTTTTATAGCTTTTTAGATGCTTCTTAGAGTGTCTTTAGTGCAGCAGGTTCAAAACTACCAGCATGGCCCTCCTGCAGCAATTCTTCTGCAGCCAAATGATTCAAAAGTAGTACCTATAGCAAAAATAATTGTTCCATTATATCATATTTGCAGATTTATCTTAAATTAGTAACTGTGTTAACACCACTGCAGAAGAATCATAGCAAATATGGATGCTTTAATAACCCCCCAAAATCTGATCTTTACCTTATTGCACTATTTTATATAAACAAAACATTCAAAGAAACCACTTTTTTATACAGACAAATAAGATATGGATGACGTTTGATGAAAAATCAGTTACTTTGCTCAATACTCAATCATTTGTTTTGGACATAATTTTGTAAGTAGACATTTAATAAATATAACACATATTTACAGAATACAAATGCCTATGGCCATACCACACTGAATGCGCTTGATCTCATCTGATCTCGATGGGTGGCCACGGTAGTGCAGTGTTTAGCATTGCTGCCTCACAGCAAAAGGTTCTCTGGTTCGATCCTTGACTGGGGTGCCTTCTGTGTGGAGTCTGCATGTCCTCACTGTGGTCGCGTGGGTTTCCTCCGGGTGCTCGGGTTTCCTCCCACATCCCAAAGACATACTGTAGGAGGATTGGACACTCTAAATTGCCCCTAGATGTTGTGTGTGTGTGTGTGTGTGTGTGTGTGTGTGTGTGTGTGTGTGTGTGTGTGTGTGTGTGTGTGTGTGTGTGTGTGTGTGTGTGTGTGTGTGTGTGCCTTCTTTGGAAGGTTGGGTGCCGGGCTGGCATCTCGACACTGTAAAAACTCCACTGCCAATCATGAGCGGACAGGTGATCCGCTATGGTGACCCCTAACTGGGAAAAAGCCGAAAGAAGAAGAAGATTTACAGAATACAAACATTGTCTTAAGAAAGTATATAAAGTTAGAAAAAATGTTTAACATAAATAGTAAAATAAGACTTTCCAGTGGAAAGCACTGCACTCCAAGTGGGAGGTAAAAAGCAGTATTAGACATAAGCAGGACTGGTATATACAGGAGTAGAAATCCATGTGGCCACCGTATCAATTTGCCAATCAACATCAAAACAAATATAAAGAGGACTACTAATTTAAAAGTACCCCTACATCAAAAGAATTAATTTAAAGTAGACATGCACCTAGTCAGATTCAGCTACCCTCCCTCCCCCAGTGCTGGCTGCAGTTTCTACAGTTCATGTAAATTGCAGTAACCACAATAGCACTGATTCAAGCTGCATTTCAATGATGTGCTGTGATTGCAGTGCCACGTTTGCAGTGCCACGTTTGTGGTTGTGCACGTGTGGTTTACCCCATACATGTTTGCTGACTCATACCCTTTGCAAAGAGTTGGAAGCAGAAAGGAATTCACAATATACAAAGGAGTTAATTAAAAAAGGAAGACATTTACTTTTAAATACTGACATTACATCATAAACAGTACAAGACTTGCAAGGCTGTGGATATGCTATAGATTTGCTCACATCCTTTCATATTACTTTGTTATAAAAAATAACTTACATGTCATATCTTTTCTATAATTTATATACATGCAATACTTTGTTTTCAGCAGTTGTGTTAACAAAAACATTGTTTTTAGTAAGTTTCAAGCCAGTCCTTCCATTGTATCATGTCTGCAGACACAAATGACATGGCTGGATTGATATGTTGTAATGTCTGTGTATTTTACTGTGCAATATCAGTTTGGCTTCATGCAGTTTTAGCTTTAAAATCCATTTTCTACATTCTTATTTAAAAGAAAAATAAGTTACTGCTTTGTTTTCTTAGTCCAAGCTACTCTGCATTTTCTGCTCTCTCTCTCTCTAGATATACATATATATATATATATATATATATATATATATATATATATATATATATATACATGGGTTCGCTTCAGAATCTCAAACTTCTGAAATATCAAAAGTCATATGGTTCAGACCATATGATCGAGGTTTCAGAAGCCCAAAATTCTGAATGGAGATCTGCATACAGCATGGAATGGGAGATTTCTCTTTTCCTCGCTGTAGTGCAATCTCGGAGTTGGTATATTTAAGTAGTGCGGGTGTGGGAGGTGCAGGGGGGACTTGCCCTCCTGCAGAAACATTTTATCTTTTTTTTTGGCTTGGTTTCAGAATTTTGAGCTTCTGAAACCTTGATCATATGGTCTCGACCATATAAATTTCAGGATTTCAGAAGTTCGAGATTTTGAAGTGAATTCGTATACACATATGTGTATATGTGTGTGTGTGTGTGTGTGTACACACACACACACACACACACACACACACACACACACACACACACACACACACACACACACACACACACACACACACACACACACACACACACACACACAAACACACGTGCAAGCATGCACGCTCAGTCCTGTGTGGTGTACTGGTGTCTGTGCAAGTACGGCCCTAGGGAACTGCCTGTTAACTTATTCAAAGGAGATTCCTCACTGAACCTGCTCACTCCTGCCTCAACTGCTTCACTGTGAGAACAAAGAGTTCCGAACCTCAGTATTGAAACAAATATGAAATCACCTGCTATCCTGCCATCACCCAATATTCCTCACTAAACCTGATCACTCCTGCCCCGACTGCTTCACTGTGCAAACAAAGACCTTCAAACCTCAGTATTAAAACAAATAAGAAATCACCTGCTACCCTGCCATCACCCAATATTCCTCACTGAACCTGCTCACTCCTGCTCCGACTACTTCACTGTGTGAGCAAACAGCTCCGAACCTCGGTATTGAAACAAATAAGAAATCACCTGCTACCCTGCCATCACTCAATCAATGTTTGCTGTATCTTATCTGATAAATTGCTTTATTTGAAACACTTGGGTCTTCTGCTGTACAGCTCCAAACTAGCCCAGCACCTTAGCCCTTCTCTAGCTAATACTTACCTCACCGACCCTCATTCCTCTGACTTTACACTCACTAACTCTGCCTTTTGTTGTTTTTAGCCTGTTGCTCACTAAACTTGTCCATAGCTGCCCTTCCTGCTTCTTTTCTAGCCCCCCCCCCCCACTATCTGACTCCACTCTTCCCTAGCTGTCCAATAACCACTCTACTTCTGACGTCCATCATCGCCACTTATTCTACCTGTTTTCTTAGCCTCTACCTCCCCCTGTTTACATTGTTTCACCTCTTGGTATTTTTCCTGTTCCCTTACTCCTGTGCTTTTCTTTGTCTTGGGTCTGTCCCCTTCCAACAATACCAGTATTTTTTGTGCTTAGACAATAAGAAATAAGCTGTAAGAGTGGCAAAATCAGTGCTTAGATAATAGATACTAACTCCCAACTTGCTCCAGCTCACTCCTCATTATAGCTAAAGGAATACTTACAGATTGTTTTTTGCGGCTCCATTTTGCTGCTAAGGCCCATTCATATTTCCCTATCTACATTGGCTGCTATCTTTCCCTTTTCTTCTCCCCTCCCATCCTCTCTGCCATCTTTCTCCTCTCGTTCTCCCTCAGGAATACTCCTGTATAGTGTACTGGTGTCTGTGCAAGTGCGGCCCTGGTAACTGCCTGTTAACTTATTCAATGGAGGTATTCTCACTGTTTAGCCTGTAGTAAATGTCTGGATAACTCACTATCTTTTTTAGGTAATCACAAGTGATTATGTTCATGCCTGTACTCTCTACTACATACAGGATGATCTGCACTCCATAATGAGTTTGGATGATTATTTAGCTTAAAATAATAATTTACCTAGCTGTTTTTGGTTTAAAGTATTTATTTCTGTACTGCAGTTGTGATCTCTGTAAGGTGCTCCAAGTGCAATGCACGTAAGCATGGTTTTCCTGCATATATTTATTGAAATCTAAGATACGTTGCCTAAATTATTGTTCAAAATATTTACCGACAATATTGTACCTATAGATGACTGCTTTGCTATTTAGATACTCTTCTTGCATATCATTGTTTTGCTTTAATGCTCTTTCTGTAAACAGTTTTTAACTCCATACTAGAATTACTACTGTCACCCTTTATTTAAGTGTTAAGAGATGCTGCCTAAACTGTTGTCAAATGTGTAGAGCCAGAATCTTAACTATTGTTGAGTGCTTTGATTTTTGTAACAGTAATAACATTTCTTATGCTGAACTTCTTCCCTCTTTTACCTTATTATTTTATTCTTCCTGTTACCTCACTTTCCTACTTTCTATTTCACTATTCATATTTATCTCTCTCTCCCCCTCTTCACAGATTCCTCAATGAACCTCCTCACTCCTGCCCTGACTGTTTCACTGTGCGAACAAAGAGCTCTGAACCTCAGTACTGAAACAAATAAAAAATTGCCTGCTACCCTGCCATCATTCAAGCAATGTTTACTGTATCTTATCTGATGAATTGCTTTATTTGAAACACCTGGGGCTTCTGCTGCACAGCTCCAAACCAGCCCAGCCCCTTAGCCTTTCTCTAGCTAATACTTACCTTCGCCAATCCTCATTCCTCTGACTTTATATTCACTGACTTTGCCTTTTGTTGTCTTTAGCCCGCTGCTTGCTTAACTCGTTCATAGCTGCCCTTCCTGCTTCTTTTCTAGCCCCCTCCTCCTACTACTCCACTCTTCCCTAGCTGTCCTGTAACCACTCCACTCCAGACTTCCATCTTCTCCACTTATTCTACCCCTTTTCTTAGCCTTTGCCTCCACCCATTCACATTGTTGACCCTCTTGGTACTTTTCCCACCTCCCTACTCCTGTGGTTTCTCCTGTCTTGGGTCTGTTCCCATTCACATTGTTGACCCTCTTGGTACTTTTCCCACCTCCCTACTCCTGCGGTTTCTCCTGGTCTTGGGTCTGTTCCCATTCACATTGTTGACCCTCTTGGTACTTTTCCCACCTCCCTACTCCTGTGGTTTCTCCTGTCTTGGGTCTGTTCCCATTCACATTGTTGACCCTCTTGGTACTTTTCCCACCTCCCTACTCCTGTGGTTTCTCCTGTCTTGGGTCTGTTCCCATTCACATTGTTGACCCTCTTGGTACTTTTCCCACCTCCCTACTCCTGTGGTTTCTCCTGTCTTGGGTCTGTTCCCATTCACATTGTTGACCCTCTTGGTACTTTTCCCACCTCCCTACTCCTGTGGTTTCTCCTGTCTTGGGTCTGTTCCCATTCACATTGTTGACCCTCTTGGTACTTTTCCCACCTCCCTACTCCTGCGGTTTCTCCTGGTCTTGGGTCTGTTCCCATTCACATTGTTGACCCTCTTGGTACTTTTCCCACCTCCCTACTCCTGCGGTTTCTCCTGGTCTTGGGTCTGTTCCCATTCACATTGTTGACCCTCTTGGTACTTTTCCCACCTCCCTACTCCTGTGGTTTCTCCTGTCTTGGGTCTGTTCCCATTCACATTGTTGACCCTCTTGGTACTTTTCCCACCTCCCTACTCCTGCGGTTTCTCCTGGTCTTGGGTCTGTTCCCATTCACATTGTTGACCCTCTTGGTACTTTTCCCACCTCCCTACTCCTGCGGTTTCTCCTGGTCTTGGGTCTGTTCCCATTCACATTGTTGACCCTCTTGGTACTTTTCCCACCTCCCTACTCCTGCGGTTTCTCCTGGTCTTGGGTCTGTTCCCATTCACATTGTTGACCCTCTTGGTACTTTTCCCACCTCCCTACTCCTGTGGTTTCTCCTGTCTTGGGTCTGTTCCCATTCACATTGTTGACCCTCTTGGTACTTTTCCCACCTCCCTACTCCTGTGGTTTCTCCTGTCTTGGGTCTGTTCCCATTCACATTGTTGACCCTCTTGGTACTTTTCCCACCTCCCTACTCCTGCGGTTTCTCCTGGTCTTGGGTCTGTTCCCATTCACATTGTTGACCCTCTTGGTACTTTTCCCACTCCCCTACTCCTGTGCTTTCTCCTGGTAATTTTTGTGCTTAGACAATAAGAAATAAGCCTGTAAAGTGGTGAAATCAGTGTTAGATAACAGATACTAGCTCCCAACTTGCTCCAGCTTGCTCATCTTTACAGTTGAAGGATTATACTCTACAAGCCACTCCCCTTCACCCATGCCATCTAACTCCTCCTGTTCCTGCTGTTTACTTCCTTCCTGTAAAGTAATTCCCAGCCATCCTACTTGGTTCCCAATCAGCATTAATCTTAACAATCCTAATACAAGCCGCCTGAATCAAACCCAAATCAATACCCCCAAAACCAACTCAAAACAAGTTCTATAAAAACCCCAACTAATACCTACTCAAAAACCAACCTAAGCCTATTTCAGTTAAACACACTCTACTGCTCTAAAACATATATTCTCCCACAAACCATGGTATTCAAAGCTCAAGCGATATCTATTACCATGCATTTCACTATATCAGCTTCAAATTATCTCATATTACACACAAATGTTCTCATATAGTTTCAGCCCTAGTGCAAACCGGAGACATTCACCCCAACCCAGGCCCTTCTGCCACATATCTCCCTATCACAACAAACCATCCAAAATGCTCAAAAGTTTTCAAAGCATCTGCAATAAGACCTCTGAACTGAAAGCTTGGCTAGCTCACTATAAAACAGACATCCTAGCAGCTACAGAAACCTGGTTAAAAGCTAATATAAAAGACTCAGAATTTCTGCCCTCAAATTACAGTATAATAACGGACAACAGACACCATAGGAAAGGTGGTGCCATTGCCATTATATTCCCAAATACTTTCAACATAACCCCATTCACTGATCAAATTCCACAATTCCAAAATGCAGAAATTAATGGCTCCAAAAAACTCTGCATTATAGTCCTATACATTCCTTCAAGCAACAATATATCAGTTCTAGAAAAAATATTATCCTGTACCTCCTGGTCTATAAAAAAAAATTAAACTATAATCCTTGGCGATGTGAATATTGATTGGTCTAATTTCTCCCCTAAATCGACATCCTCCTACATAAATCTGTTTTAGTATACCCAACTAATAACCAGTCCTACCAGATATAATAATAAAACCAATGAAGGAACCATCTTAGACTGGATCCTAATTTCAGATCCCACCAAAATCTTATCAGCTAGTACTCATCCTAACTCCATTAGTGATCAACTTCCTGCCTTCACTATCCATGCCTATCCCCCATCTCAAGAAACCATAATCTCAAACTTTTCTAATGTTTAACCAGATTTAACCCCCTCACATCCAATAACATCCTAAAAAGTATTAGCTGGAGCTGCCTCAAAACTCTTCCCCTAGACGATGCCCTGCTCTACTTTAATAGCACCTTTCTGAAAATATTAGATAGCCTTGCCCGTACAAGAACCAAAAGAATAAGAACTAATTGTGCCCTCTGGCTAACTTAATCTATCAAAGAAATAATGATAGCCAGGGACAAAGCATGGAAGTTATGGCAAAAACACAAAAGAAACTCTGGCTTATTACTGTACAAACAGCTTCGTAATCAAACAAAAAATGTTGTATACAAAAACAAAAAAGAATGCTACTGGAACCTACAAAATAATGAAAATAATCCCAAACTATTCTGGTCATTCATCAATAGTCTCCTAAACCCTGGCACAAAACCTAATCCATGCCCACACCCCGACAAAACACCAGACCAAATAGCAAGCATCTTCATCTCCTTCCTTAGAGACACCATTGCTAATATTAAAGCCACTTTTTCTCTTCCACTCTGAAAAAATAATATGCCAAGCAACACTTACCTCCCTAAGCATACTCAGCCCCAGCCCCGTCCCTATACTACAAACTTATTAAGCCACTCCACTCCATGCACTCATTCCCCCCTCACCCAACCATAGCAACACAGAACATCTTACCTCCCAGGCAGAATTCATACTTACTACGGTCCCTACTCAAACCATCAAAAAACTTCTCATGAAATTAAAGCCCAGCTCAAATGCTGCTGATGGAATACTCACAAAGTACCTCAAAATCACTGTTGATGCTGTGGCCTATCCCATCAGCATTCTCATAAATAGATCCAGCCAAGAGTTCAAAATGGTGGTCGTCTAAGAAACACCCTCTCCGGCTAGCTCCATCTACACTGATTAGGTTAAACCTCTCATCATATGAGTTTTTGATTTAAAATCTTGTACAAGTGAACTTTTAAGCCTAGTTCCGATAACTCAGGGCTTCTTAAAATAAACTATTGAGTCTGGTGCTCTAAATCTGCTCGTTTTTAACCAACAACTCAATCCTAACGAAACTACACGTGGCTACATAGAGGCTCAAAAATTCACCACCAGTTTAACTGACAGTTCAGACGAGGATAAAATCGGACCTCGCAATGCCAAAAGAAATTGAAGCCATGGACTCTCAGACCACAAAAGCTAAATTATCAGCTATTTCTACATCTCCTGAAAAGGAAGCTAAGAGACTTAGGTCTTCCAAATCGTTACAGGATCAACCAACTCAAAGTAAACAGAAGACCAAAGGTGCATTACCAATAGATGAACTGAAGAGTGCTTTGTTACCTTTACAAACAGCCATACAGGAATTGACAATGAAAATGAGCTCTTTTGGCTCCTCTATTAACAAAATAGCAGATCGGCTTGATTTGGTGAAAGGAAGATCAAAAGCCAATGAATTTGAAATTGACCATATTAAAGAACAACTTCAAATGAAAGGTAAAACGATCAATGATATACAAACAAAGCTAGTCGACCTTGAGGCTAGGAGTTGAAGGAATAACCTGATTATTAGAGGTCTATCGGAAAAGCATGAACCTAACCAATTAATTGATGCACTTACACAAATCTTCAACAGCCTTTGCCATGAAAATAATTCTTCGTCCAAATTTATCATAAAGAGAGCTCACAGAGCTTTGCGGAAACAGCAAACTACGGAACTGCCAAGACCAGTATATGTCAAATTACTCAATCACCAAGATGTACAAAATATCCTACTAGCCTTCAAGAAAACAAACCATTTTACCTGGAATAATCAAAAAATTGTTATATCTCAAGACCTGCCCATGGAAATAAGAGAAAAAAGACGTAAGCTCTCCCCCTACTGCTCCGACCTCATTTCCCGCAAAATGAAATTTCAAATGAAATGTCCTTCAATACTCTCATTCACATCCAAGGAAATGAAGTTTTACATGTCTTCACCTAAAGAAGTGCATCCTATTTTTATAAAATGTTTCGGTGCAGTTCCCTCCACTCGGTGAAGCCCTTAGTGATCTCTTCTCACTTACCGATGATTTTTGATACTGGTCCAAAATGTGATCGATAGGTCCACAGTTGTATGAAAATACTTCTAACTGTGTATAATTTAATTTTTATGTCTCCCTCAATAGGAAAGGAATCTTTCTTCAGTTTTTGTTGCTTGGGGGACTGTTAGATATGCATCTTTCCGAGCTTTAATGGATGCACTCCCAAAAACGGAAATTAAGTGATTCACTTCCTTTGTTGTCATGAAACGGATACACAGCTCGAAGATTACTACCATCGTTTAAATATAATGATCACGTGCTCCTGAAAGATATGGTAATTAAGGGCTACTAAAAACTTTGTATTCATTGTTTTATTAAAGGTTTACTGAACCTTTCCTGATTCTTTCCCAGCAGCTTATTATTGCAGAAATATTCCTTTTTATTCCCTGGTTTCTACTGCCTTGAGTCCTTAGGGCAAATTAACCTGATGATGTGTTGCCGGGTATGTGAAAAAAGCTGATTATTGATTTACCCGGTCTGAGTAGCTAGATAATTAACTTTTATCTCGTAAATGTTAATTGTTTACAATTCGATTTGTCTGAGACATAGCAGCTGAGAATTGGCAGATTAGCTACTTCATGGGAACTGCATTGACTTGCTAACTAGGATGTCTGCTGGTTCTGGAATATACCCTTTATAATTATTCCAGTGGATGCTCAGGAGGAATCACATCCATTGAACTAGTTGTTTTATTGTTTTTTTTGTTAATTACTAATTACTTCTTGAATTTTAGTTAACTCTATGTGTGACAAATACTGATTTTTCCTGATCTTTCTAATTGGTCATTGTACAAGATCTAACTGGTTTTATTTGACCTTTCTCGTATTAGGTACCTCTACTGTCTTTGGAAGCTTTATGGAGTTAATAAATAGGGTTATAGATGGCCTTGTGGGTAACTAGATATATGTTGTATAATATTTGTAAATACTATAGGTTTTTTATTTCTTTTGTTCTGCGACCAATTGTTAATTATATCGTAGATTTTTACTCTCTTTATTTTTATTTTTATCTCTCAAGTCTAGAAGGCATGTGGATAGGCACGGAGTTAATATTGAGGGATTTTTTGTGCCATAATACATATAGTGCTGTTACTGAATATCTTTTTGAAACTCCTATGATAATATTTACCCCAGTTAACAATAATGTTATATAATGTTAAACTCTTTCCGAATGCTTTCGGATAAAACCTGGAATATTTCCTCTTGGAACGTAAGGGGGCTACATGAGAAAAATAAGAAAAATATGGTGTTACATCTTCTATATAAGTCCCAGTCAGACCTTTGTTTTCTGCAAAAACACATATGTTAAATGAAGAATGGACAAAAGAAACAAACAGAAAATGGATTGTAGACATTATTCCCTCGGGTACCAACCATAACTCCAAGGGAGTGGCAATTATTATCAAAAATTCTTTTAAACCTATGATTATGTCAAAAGGAGCTGATCAAGAGGGGAGGTGGTGTTACTTTACATGTTTATCATACAACTTAACTAATCCTGTACTCTTTTTAAATCTTTATGGTCCTTGCTCAGGGCAACTAGAGTTCATCATGAAGGTTTATAGCTTTCTACTTATGTTCCCAAATCACCTAATTATCTTGAGAGAGGACTGGAATATGGTTCAAAATCCTAACATTGACTGCTGCAATAAGACTAGGATTTATAATACCCAAAACTCATTAGCTTTATCAGCGTTAATAATGGATTTTGACTTAATGGATCCTATCTCGTTCAGATCTGATGCGGGGAGAACTAATTTTTTCACCTATTTCTCAAAATGTCATCATTCCTGGTCCCGCATAGATTTCTTCTTAATCTCCAATACTCTAGCTAAAAGGCAAATTAAACTTACAACTGATCCTAGATTCCTTTCCGATCATTCAAGATTAAACCTAGAGATAGGTTTTGACTATAACTTGTCCTCACCCTATAAAACATATAATTGGTCCCTTAATAGTAACTTACTAAAGAATCAATCAATAATCACAGAAGTCACCTGTAGCTTAAAAGAACTCCTTTCTACTTTCCACGATAATGACATCCCCTTTGATGTTAGATGGGCGGCATATAAAACGGTGATTAGAGGTATCCTTATTAGGAAAGCTAGCTTTCTTCACAAACAGAACAAAAATAAGTTAACCAACTTAACTACAGAGATTAACACCTTGGATAACAAACTGCAAGTCAACTACTCCCCAGAAATTGAAAAAGAACTGCAACTTAAACAAAAAGAACTCTTTGAATACCACCAATCCATCATATCTCTGCAAGAATTGTGGTACATATCTAGATACTCTGAATCCTTACAAACTCCTTCTAAGGCTCTCGCTAGGCTAATACTTAGCTCACCTAAAGCACCCAGAATTGAATATATCTTCCATAGCAACACGCTCTATAAATCTGATGCCCAGATTATACAACTGTTTCACCATATATACTCAGATATTTATGCTAGCAATAATACTCTTCCTGAGCGTGAGGAGATGGAAAAATTCCTAAGCGAGCTTACTTTTCCTAAATTAACTGACTCCCAGAAAAACCTTCTATCAGCCCTGGTAACTTTGTCAGAAATTATTGAAGTCATTGACAGCCTCAAGATTGGTAAGGCTCCAGGTCCAGATGGCTATTCATCTGACTTCTACAAAACATTTAAAAATACCCTTGCTCCCATTTTACTCAAACTTTTTGATTCTATTGCTAATAAAGGCATAACAGACTTATACATCAACCACTCGAAAACTATACTAATTCCCCAAAATACCCTGGATAAAGCTAACGTAAACAGCTATAGGCCAATTTCCCTTATGAACATAGATATAAAAATCATTTCAGCCATTTTAGCGAACAGACTTAAACTATGCATGCTTTGATTTCTCCAGAACAGGCGGGCTTTATGCCTAACAGACATACATGAGATAACACATTAATGCTAGAAACCATAATTAATCTCACCAAAAATGAAAGGAACCATAGATATGCTCTAGTACTAGATGCTTGTAAAGCATTCAATCGGGTAAACTGGAACTTTCTGTTTTTAGCTTTATCGAGATTTGACATCCCTCCAGATTTTATTAACTTGATTAGAACACTTTATAATAGCGCATACACTCGCTTACACATAAACAAGCAAGATTCACAACCGATAAAGATTACAAATGGTTCTAGACAAGGATGCTCCCTTTCTCCCTTACTATTTAATTTATATTTAGAAACCTTTTTCCTACTTATTTTGCAAAAAAACCTATCACTCTATTCCTAGAATTCTTAACACTAACATCAGCTTTACAGCATTTGCCAATGATCTAAATCTTTATTTTGAACATCCCATGTCTGACACTAAAAAAATTACTAAATCTTTACACTCCTTTACCTCTATTTCGGATTACCGAATTAATCAAAACAAATCCTTTATTTTCCCGATCAATCCCCTAGCACACAAACAAGACTTATTCCCTGAACTTGCTTTTCACATAGACTATTCTTTAAAATACCTAGGAGTTTCTTATGATCACTCTTCTCCTTCTCTTTTACAGCTTAACTTATCCAAAGTCTGGTCCTCCATATCCCAAGACATATCAAGATGGCAACACTTAAAACTTCCAATGTTAACAAAAATTTCTATTATTAAAATGAATGTACTCCCTAAACTTCTTTATCATCTTAACTCTTCTTTATCTTCAGTTTCAACTCTTTTTCTCAACAGAATCCATAAAGCTTTTGCAAAATTCATTTGGCACCCTAAATCTGTGAGGGCTTCATATCAAAGGCTTACTTTATCTGAATCGTCAGGGGGATTGGCTTTGCCCGATCTCTTACTATACTACAGAATTATTCACGCAAACTGGATACTTACTATTGCCAACCACAACTCGGACCCATCTACTCGTACCCCATTATGGATTCAAATGTGGTATAACCATGCCCTTAAACAGTACCTTAACCCTAGAGCTTTGCCTTTCTTAAATAAATTTAACCTTAAGAAACTAAAATTACATCACTCTTTGAAGGGGTTAATTAAGACTTTACAGGAGCTTTTTCAATCCCTTAACCTAAGTAATGCTCTTCTAATGTTTCAACTTATACAGCTTAACCCAAACTTAGTGCTGAATGATAAAATGATCAATTTAACTAACTACCCTCTTATTAGGGACCTAACTTTATGGGATATACATAAACTTAACCACCTTTCACTAACAGATCTCCGAGTTACTTTGGCAGTGTCCAATAAACATACTATTACTTTAAAACAACTAAGGGAGCTCACCTCATCCTTTTTTATTAACTACCCCAGCTCGGAAGAGGACCATAATCGCATAGCTGATTTACTGCAAAACTTATCATGTAAAAAACACATGATTTCTACAGCTTATAAAGCTTTTTCTTCATCTCTGAATCAAAGGAAAATTATGTTTGCGGAATATTGGGAACGACAGAACGCCAACTTGACTCTACAACAGAAGACTCTAGCAATAAAGCTTACCCTTAAGTATTCTCCATTTATAAGAAACTAATATACACACAATTCATGATCACTAATAACTTATTTTTAACTCCGGTCCGTATGAATAAATTTAACTTGTTTGTCTCTTCCTCCTGCTCCTGTTGTTCCTGTCCCCATGCTGATATTATACATATTTTGTGGTTCTGCAGATACTCTCACAGTATTTGGTGTTCTGTCAAAGTAAGGCTTGATAAAATGGCTTATCATAAATCCATCCTGTCCTGGGAGATGGCCTTATTACACATCACCAATCTTAAAATACTCAAGTTGAAACTCAGGGCTTTAATTACACTCTGTCTTCTGATAAAATTTTATATCACCAAACACTGGATTGATTGCTCTAAATTGTCATAGAGGGACTTTAAAAATCTGGCAATTAAGTATATTACTTCCCAAAAACTGATAATACTTGACCCCCACAAACGAACATCTTATCAGGAATTATGGGACTTTATCTTTCTCCTTTTAATGGACTAATCCTTTACACCATTTATATAGCTTGTTTTTCCCCTTATTCATTACGTTCTGTCCTAACTAGTCTTATCTGTTAAGGGAATTGCCCCCCCCAGGCTGTTCTTGGTCATGGATGTTATCAGTCTTTTGTGTCTTAAACTCCCTTCACTGCCTCAATATTTGACAAGAGTGGTGGGGTATTATAACAAGGTAGATGTTATACCTATACTATTTTTTAAAGTTTAGCACTTGGTGTTTGCATTTTGTACAGCACTGTTCCTGTTTTCCTCTCTTTTCTTTCTGATGTATTTTGGCACGTATGTATATAGGTTATGATTTTTTACCATTGAAGTACTAAGGCTTAAGTATAACTTAGTATTTGTTGTATTTGTGTATATTTTTCTATTGTGTCTGTTGTACTTATCAAAATTAATAAAATGTGTTTTGAAAAAAAAAAAATAGATCCAGCCAAGAATCCTACGTCCCTAACCTCTGGAAAAAAGCAAACATCCTACCCTCCACAAAGGAGGCCTTCAATAGACATGTCCAGCTTCCATCCCATGTCAATTCTATTCCCTATCTCAAAACTCCTTGAAAAGTGCATGCACACACAAGTCTTACAATTGCTGCTCAAAAATCAAATACTGTCCCAAACACAGCATGGGTTCAGACCTGGACATAGCACATCTACCACTCTAATATCCTTCTTAGACATAGTTAACAAAGCCTGTAACTCAGGGAACCTTGTCTCTACTTTATTTTTAGAGGTATCTAAAGACTTCAGTACCATCTCTCACACTGTCCTCTTCTCACAACTCACTAACATTGGACTATCCACTCCCTCTCTTAACTGGTTCAAAAGCTACCTTTCCAACAGGGAACAGGCTGTCAAATGGCAAAACTCCATATCCCCTTTCATTAACAACCCCACTGTTGTCCCCCAAGGCTCAGTATTAGGACCCTTCCTATTCAACATTTTTATCAATAATCTCCATTAATCCATCCAACAAGGCTCCTTATTTCAGTATGCCGATGACTGCATCACAATATGCACTGCTGACAACTCAACTCTATTACAGCAAGTCACTCAAACTGAATTTACCACTGTAGAGAGAGACTTGGCTCCATAACAAACATGTTTCCTTAACCCCTAATAAAACCAGACTCATGATTTTCACTCCCAGGAAAAACACACCCATTAACAAATCCCAATTTAATATTTTCTCATTAAATATAGTACCACAAAAATCAAACTAGTTCCCACACAAAACTACTAGCTATTATAATAGATGGAAACCTTAAATTTGACCTCCCTGTTCAAAATAACATCAGTAAGACCCACAAAGAACTAGGACTTCTCTACAGACATAACCTGTTCTTCTCCCTCCTCACAAAACAAGTAATTGCTTCATCTTACCCACTTCCTTCCATATTATATGGTGCACCACTATTTACCAACAAAACAAAAGGTTCACCGTATTTTGTTAATGACCAAAAATCAAACAGAAGTCTAAAAAATAAATAATTAAATAAATAAATAAAACTTAATGTAAAGAATACATGCAACTCTCTTCTCTGCAGGTAACCATACATTTTCTTTCTAAGCATACTTTGTGAAAATTTCAAAAATTATGAAGTTAATATTATTAGAACTTCAGGAAGATGTAGTTTGGTACCAGAAAGTGTAGTCAATGAAGTCAATATGGTTCATTCCTACTTGCATGTAAGTTAATGGTGCTCACTTATTTAACAGAAAAACTTAATGTTCGTCATTAAAAGTGATATAAGATTATTGTCATGTAAAAATAGCCTGAAACATAAATCAAAGTTTTTGCTAGGAAATCATTATTTTATTTAATTTTTAATACTTTGTTAACCATATTAGTCCCAATAGGCTAAGATGGTACTCGTATGGAATGTTTTATGTTCACCTGAACTACCAACAGTTCAGGCAGATAGGGCCTTGGTTTAACATCTTATCCAAAGGACATCACACTCAGGAGTGCAGCACCCTCCCCCATGTTTCACAGGAGTGCCAGTGATGGGGTCAGCATTATGGTTAAAGTGGTTGCCTTACAGACACACGGTACATGGTTTAAATTCATACTATTGGGCACTGTCTAGTTTTGGGGGCAAAGCTGGCATAATGGTTAGGGGTCTTTACCTCACAGGTATAAGATACAGGTTTGATTCTGACCTGTGGTTATTGGCTAGGTTTGTAATATTCTGTAGAGACTGATAGCCTAGTATTTACATATAAACTTATAATTAATTCAACTTCCTGGTATGAGAATAGAACCGACAGTCTTCTGCACCAGAGGTGAGTATGTAGCCTGTGGAGCTACTAAATATGCATCCGCTATTCAGTAAATATGTCATCCTATGAGCTTATAGAATATTACTTTTTAATAATTACATTTTTAATATTTATCAAATAACACAACAAGGTGAAGATAAATGAAATACCAAAATCTGTATATGGAAAACACATTTTAAAAACAGAGTGAGAATGCTTCATTGTCATTTTAAAAAATATTGTCATATAAATGAACATAACACAGAACATATAAAACATAAAGTGGAGATTCCTGGATGACATTAATTTTCTTTGCAACAACCATTTGAATAAATGTAGTACAGACCATGTAAGTCCACCATCAGGATGTTGATAACTGACTTTGACATCCCAGGGGAAAATATAATTATTTTTACATACCTGCAAAAGATTCAAGAGCAGCCCTTCATGTAACAAAGTTTGTTGAAATTGCTTCATAGGTCAGGAAAGTTGTCTGTACACTATAAACATTTCTGTGAATATTTCCACTTAGAAAGAGCTTGTGTGATGAAGCAGTAGAGAAACGTCTTCTCTGTTTATCCACCAGTAATAAAAAGTTGATCCAAGCTGATATTATATAAATTAAATAATGAATGTCAGTTGAAGGCTATACAGCAAGTATACAGTATACCAAGGGTAAACTTGTACCACATACATTCATTTTGCTACTGATAATTGAGAATGTGTTGAACTTATCTATTAGAAAAAACTTCATAAACTTAATTTATCTTTCCAAACAATGAGGAATACATCTGCTTCAGAATCACTTCCACACAATAAGCATATAGATGACACTAATTTGCCCATAGCAGCTATACTAGCTTCTATGGACTCAAGTAAGCACTCTATAAAAGCATAATTTATTGGAATATGAATTTTGAATAAGGTACACTTTAAGTGCTACACCAAGGTGTTACCAAATCTGTTTAGTTATTTTAATCTTGATAACCAATAGTGCAAGATATGATTGTCAGAATAACAAGTGGAGTTTAAGACTGAGTTACATAGAAGTGAGAGGAAATGTGTCTTTTCTGGATAATTTGACCATGATCAAACCAACTTGAATTGATTGTAATCAGATTTTAAACACTGGATAAAATTTACAGATTGCTTTTCTTATTATGTTTGGTTGTGGAGAACCACTCTTATTTAAATACCAGGTGTCCTCATTTCAGCATTTGAAGTGAAAATGCATTTTTCTGTGATATGATGCAAATAAAAATTTTCAGCATAACAAAGTATAGAAGTCTTAGATATTTATAACCGACTTTTTGAAGGAGTAGTTTTAACAGCAGGAATTCCTTGAATAGATTAATTTTCTTAAATTATATATATTAAGAATTACCAACATGATGTATGAGGGGAGAGTATGAAAAACCTGTGATGACATCAATAAACGGAATCAACTTAGATAAAATACATAGACTATATATTATATGGTCATCATTATCCAAATAACAATGCTACTAGTTTTCATAGTAAAATGACTGAAGAGGCTTAGTAGCTTGAATATTACCGAAATAGTAAAGAACATTTCTATAGTAGGTAGTTTCAAGCCTCCATCTTTGCTTTGGATCTGCAAGATTATTCAAACTGATCTAAGGATTATGTATAAAATACAAATGTCACAGAGCAGAAACAGACTGAAAGAAACCACCATGGCATAAAACCAAAGGGTAATTTTATTTTGATAAGCACTTTCACAAACACTGTTGCTTCATCAAATCTTAACACATCATAAAATACTCCACATTTA
The DNA here is from genome assembly GCF_019279795.1 of Protopterus annectens. Classification (NCBI taxonomy): domain Eukaryota; kingdom Metazoa; phylum Chordata; order Ceratodontiformes; family Protopteridae; genus Protopterus; species Protopterus annectens. The sequence goes on along the minus strand of NC_056736.1, from coordinate 258,572,334 downwards.
TTTATTCCTCTTAAATCTAATCATCCAATGGGAACAATGTACATCTCTATGTTGCTAAACAACATAATTAACTACATAGTGGCTAAATTCTAGAAGCAGCATGACTGCACTCTAAGCTATATTTCAAACAACATGTACATATAAAATACATGAAAACACTTTATAACAATCTATAAAAATAATAAAAATAAAATAACCATCTGTCCTTTCAATACATTACTAAAAACATGATTGGGGTGCATACTAGTCCGATGCACATATGTGGGACAAAAGCAGTCCTTCCTATACATTCTTGTCTGAAGATTCCCCCTGTTGATCTAAAACAACAAAAAATACACAAAACTATATTATATACATGTCCAATACAATCATCTTTTCAAACTCCATGCTTCTAAAGTGGGTTTAATTGAAATGTGGTTATTCAGCCCTGGGCTCAAATGTGCCACAGCCTCAGAATCCATCTCAGTTCTGCTTGTTCAGTTATGTTAACAATATCCTTTTTCCTGTCATTCGACAGCAAGACTCTAAGACTAGGAATTTAAAACTATGTTCATTCCCCATATTACTAATGTGTTTCGCTATGGCACTACATTTCACACCTCTGCGGGCAGAATATAGGTGATCTTGAACGTTTTCCCCTCAGCTGCCTGTTGGTCTTGCCCACATAAAATGATGGGCATTTTACACATCTAGCTAAATACACCAAATTGTTGGTGTTACAGTCTGCTCTGGCCTTCATCTTATATTCCTGCCAAGTAAATGGATGTATAAACATATCTGTTTCATCTATATATTCACAATACCTAGATTTTCCACATTTATGTGTCCCATAGTCACCCTCAATATCAACTATCAGTGATCTTCAAATAGCATAACCTATGCTTAAGTGATTTTTTTTATTCTTGTACCCACATTTAGGTTGTATTCCAACTAAACCTGCTATCCTGGAGTCTACCTGTAATACATTCCAATGTTTCTGAAAAATATTTTTCAGCTTGTGATCATCTGTGGAATAGTTCAACATAAACCTCATTTTACTTGGCCTAATCTTATCTACCCTATCATCTATCCGTGATGTAGAGAAATATGGTCTAGCTACTGTACCCCTATCTCTCTTCACTATCTCGTGTGTCCTACATATATCACTTACTTTATTTCCCTTCTGTTGAAACTCAAGTCCCATCTGCTCTAAACGATTATCAAAGTCCATATCATTCACAGTGGTTCTACTAGTCCTAACCATCTGTCCTTTCAATACATTACTGAAAACATGATCGGGGTGCATACTAGTCCGATGCACATATGTGGAACAAAAGCAGTCCTTCCTATACATTCTTGTCTGAAGATTCCCCCTGTTGATCTTTAAATATCACCAAATCTAAGAAATCTACTGAATGTAAAGAGAATTTTGAAGTTAAACTTCAAAAAAGGTTTACTGCCATTCACAAACTACAAGAAAGAAAGTGTTCCTGCATTCCTGTCCATAACAGGGACAAATTGTCCACAAAATGATGGTAGAATCTAATATACTTAGTGTATGGTGCATTTAAAATATAATCTATGTCCCATCCAGCCATATCCAGGTTGGCGTAGCTATTGGCACATAACATGCCCATAGCTACACCAGAGACCTGCCTAGAGTAATTGCCTGCAAAAGTGAATACACTGAACTCCAGTATCAAGGTCATTAAAGAGCACAAAAACTCCACTTTACTAGGATCATAATGTCCTTCCTTAAGAAGGATCCCTTTTACCATCTCCACCCCCTTTTTATTGGGAATGGATGTAAATAATGAGATCACATCCACAGTAATCAACAACAATGTAGATGTATCAATATCGGTATTCTCTTTAAAGAATGTATACAAATCTTTTAAAAAAATGCTCTGAATCCCTTAAAACAGTAGTATATATTTCAACTACAGGACAAAGATGTTTTTCCATATATATAGAAACTGGCTCCATCACCCAGCCTGCCCTGCTACAATGGGTCGAAACAGAGGTCTCAAGGGGTTCTTATGTATTTTAGGTAAGCCATTAAATTAAGGAACTAATGGTTTTAAAACTGAAAAATATTGGTGCAGCTCCTTAGTCATACAGCCATTTTCAAAATGTGCATTCAATATGCCCCTTAACTGCTGTTCCAACTCTCCTCTCAGAACTCACCCTCTCATATGCTTTGGCATCTTGTAACATCTTGCTAATATAATCTGCATAATAAGTTCTATTCATAACAATGCCCGACCCACCCTTGTCAGCAGGTTTTATCATAATATTCATATAATTTTGCAAGGCTATTAAGGCTTTCCTTTAGCTAAATGTCAAATTCTCAAAGCCTTTCTTCCTTTTATTGCTTCTCAAAGTTGCATATATTTCATCCTTACAAAGTTTGATAAAAATCTCAACAACACGATAAGATTGTAGTGTAAAACTACTAGGTTTCCAGAACACCATATCATTGACATTTCCATTATTATTGACATTGTTAAAACTCTATTTCAATGCTACATTTCTTATAAACATACGTAAATCAGTCAATGTATCAGTTAAATCAGCTCTAGTTGCTGGAATGATAGATAAACCCTTATTTAAAACATTCAGTTCAAACTCTGTCAGAATTCTGTCAGAGATATTACATACCAAATTTAAATTCTCTGAGTCCACATTCTCTTTATCGTTCTGACACCAGTTTCCTGGAGCTACTTTTTCCTCTTGTTCCTTATTTGCTGTTCCTCCTGGTCCCCTCCATTCCATCCTTTCTTCCGAAATGACAATAGAAGTTCTGTAAAAACCTGGTTGGACAAATAGACCCTGTCCTTCAATCATACTACATGTTCATTGGAAGCCAAATTCGAGCTAGTTTTACCTTGAGCAGGTATGTGTTCAGCAAAAAGATTATTAACAGCCAAAGTCGCAATTGCTCTTCCCGCCAATGTTTCTTGTTCCTTCTCCCTGGTTGTTGTTGCATTCACTTCCAACAAGCCTTCATTATGCGTCTGTACAGCCTCATTCATCCCCACCCTCTCTCCTGATTGGGTAGGCTGCTTTGTGTCACTGTGCTCATTGGACAGAGCATTATCACTCATTCCAGATCTCCGTTGGTTGGATGCTGGCCAAGTGAAGATGTGATTATGCGCAAAATCATTTAAGTCTCTATATACTTTTCTCATTTTAACGGATATGAGATTATTCTCATATCCAGCCACCTTATCTAAAACATCACTAATATATGGTAATACATGTTCTCCACTGGCAATTTTATAGATGTCATCATGAAGCATTCATATCACCTCACACAAGTCTTTCTCAACAGGTCAAAAATAATCCAACAACAGTTGTATGTATGAGAAACTAGTGTTTAAGTTGATTTGTTACCACTTAGCCAGGAGTTTAGGGTGCGATTCACCATATGCCAGCATCGTCAATACCCTCATAGGTAGGTACTAGGCTATTGGCTCAAGGGCCTAAGTAAGCCTAGCCAACAAGGTTCCCTGGCTTATGCAACCCAAGAAAGTTAATTTCCTGTGCCCCTGTCAAGCAGAGATACAGACGTGATCCCCGGGGTGTATTTCCTATTTCCCATCCACTCATCAAGATTTTTCTTGAAGAGTGCTAATGAGGAACTTTGTTTGACACAGATGGGTAGGTTGTTCCAGAGTATAGGAAGTCTCTGGTACAGGAATCTATCCCTCCAGCATGTTCTGTTTATTGTGGTGACAAGGTTTAGGTCCCTAGAGCATGTAGCTCAGAGGGATTGGGATTTCTTTAGGTATAGCATGTCCAACAGCTCTGGGTTTAACATAGCTTTATATGTTAGGCAGAGATCTCCTCAGAGTAGGCAATATGCTACAGAGTAAAGCTGGAGTTTTTTTTTGAGACAGTCAGTGTAGGGCATCCGTTTGAGGCTAGTAATCCTCTTTGTGAGGTACTTCTGTGGCCTTTCCAGCTGCTGCATATGTCTTGTGAGGTACATTCCAAAAGGGGCGTTGTACTCTATAATGGGTCTAATGAATGCCGAGTAGAGCGGAGCAATAATCTCTTTTTTCCTGGATGAGAACCCTTTTGTCATGAGGTGTGCCACATAGAAGTATTTCCTGACTACTGTGGCAATGTGATTATCAAAGGAGAGACTACTGTCCACCTGGGTCCCAAGGTCTCTTATCACACATTCAACATTAAGTAGGCTGCTGTTTGCATGGTAGTTCATGGGTACAAAGTTTTTACCAAAGAGGATGACAATGCACTTTTTTGCATTGAGCTTGAGGCCATGCCTCTGATACCAGGCATCTGTCTCAGTGAGGCCCTTCTGTAGGATGTCCACATCATCTGGGGACTCGACTATGGCTCCTAGTTTGCAGTCATCTGTGAACATCGTTAGCCAGAGGCCTTCTGTGTTAGCCTGTACTTCAGAGAAGTAGATACCAAACAGGAGAGATCCCAGGACTGAACCCTATGGTACTCCACTTGTCACTGGTTTGAAGTCAGATTTGGAGTCTGCAACTTTTACAATGTGGGTTCTGTCAGTAAGCCAGTTAGCAACCCATCTTGTAATGTAGGGATTTATACCTAGTTTAGTGAGTTTAGCTATAATTCTAGAATGGGGGATGGTGTCAAAAGCCTTGGCAAGTTCAAGATAGGCTGTGTCTTCCACCTTACCCTCAACTACGGCTTTGGTGACTGCCTCAAAGAAGTCAATCAGGTTCAGAAGGAATGATCTGCCTTTCACAAACCCAAACTGGGTGGAGTTCAGAGTGTGGAGGTTACCAATGTCTTTGATTATGAGTTCCATGATGATACGTTCCATGACCTTGCAGACCTGGCTTGTCAGGCTAATAAGGCAATAGTTCCTAGGATCAGTGGTGGCTCCCCCTTTGTGGAGTGGGATAACCATTGCTGTGTGCCATTCATTGGGCACAAAGCCTGACGTGAGACTATGATTGAACATGGTGCTTAGGTGGGGAGCCAGTTCGTTTTTAAGTTCATGTAAAACACTTCCTGGAATGTTGTCCGGTCCCATGGATGCTGTGTTTTTGGTTTTAGAGAGTGCAGCTTTTACCTGCATAGATGTGATTACAGGGACTCTGCATTCTTCCTGTATAGATATGGGGCATTTAGGGGGTGAGAGGGAGTAAAGTTAGCTCTGAACCTATCTGCCAGGATGTTGGCAATATCAGTTGGTTCTGTAATTTTTGTGCCGTTGTGCTGTAACTCAGCGCAGATCTGGGTGTTGCCATTGAGATTCTTGACAAGCTATAGAATGCTTTGTGGTTGCCCTTATAATTAGTGAAAATTTTGTTTTCGTAGCTAGCTTTGGAGGATCTTATAAGGCATCTCAGCTTCTTACTGAGGCTGACCAGGGAGCTCCTCCACTCATGGGATTTTACTCTCTTTTGCAACAGTTTCTTCCTTCTGTTGTAGAGTTTGTTTATGGCAGGGAACTACCAGATTGGCTTCCTTTTTTTGGAGGATAGCATTTTGGTTGTGTTTGGGATAGCATGATCCATGCACTTGTGCAAGTGCTTATAGAGTGCATTTGTGTAGGATTCAGCAGTCGTAACTGTATTGTCCATCTGCATGGGTGTCATGAAGTTCACCACTTCTGTCTTAAGAAGCATGAAGTTGGCTTTGGAGAAATTTTTTATCATGGTTTCCTTAATGGTGGGTGGGGTCGGGTGATTAGCTTATGGTCAGATCTGACCAATGTGGAGTTGACTTCAGGTGTGGAACACTGATCACTCATGTTGGTAATGGCTAGGTCTAGGATATTGTTGCCCCTGGTGGGGGTGTGGATAAGCTGATCCAGGGCATTGGAATTTATGAATTCCAGAAAACGTTGAGTAAAGGAGTTGGTACATGAGTAGTTTTCCCAGTTAATGGTGAGGTAGTTGAAATCACCCATTATTAGGGTGTTTGGTTGAACCCTAATATTTTCCAGTATATCAGGAAAAGAGAAGTGGGAATCCTGGGGCATGGTGGGGGATCTGTAGCAAGCTACAGTTTTGATTGCAGTTTTTCCAAGAGTTAGTTGCACTTGGATAACCTCAGATGCATTATGGTGCGCCTGGAGGTGTGGATATCCTTAATGAATATGGACACACCTCCGCCTTTGGTATTCTGGTACAGGTTGGATGGCCAAAATGTGTGGTATGAGTTATAGCCTGGTAATGCACGGGTGCTCTCTAGAACCTTGAACCAGGTCTCAGTCACTGCACAGAAATCGATGTTCTCCATTTTAAAGAGTGCCTCGAGTGAGTGCATTTTGAGATTTCGACTTCTAGCATTGAGTAGCATTACCCTCAGTTTTTACTTGCCTGTTCCTGTTACGGTGGTGAATTTGTCATTTGAACCTTGCCTAAAAAAGGCACTATAGGGGCGGCAAGACTCTTAGCCAATATCTGGCATCCCAAGGGAGACAGGTGCAGGCCATCTCTGGCAAAGTATCGTGGTCTGTCGACCATGTCGTCCGAGGCAGACAGATACTGGATCCCTTTAGAATGACACCTGAAGCTTAGCCAATTGTTGAAGTCAATCATTTTGTCCTTGTACTGTGGTGTCATTCTGGGCGATGGCAGGATGCTACTCAGGGCTAGGGTCATACTTGCCTGGGCTACAAGAGTGGAGAGCTCTTCCATGTCTCTTTTCATGTAGTCCAGGGAGGTACATCTCAGGTCGTTTACACCAACATGGACAATGACAGAGTCATATTTGTACTTGTTGTGGAGTGACCTGAGTGTGTGGGTCATGTGGCGGATTCTGGCACCCGACAAGCAGCTGACAGTAACCTTCTCCTTGTTTAGCCTAGTGAGTGGGACATCAGTGTGTCTGACTATAGAGTCACCTATAACTAGTGTGTTGTGTACGTTGTTTTGCATTATGGGCTGTGGTTTATTGGCACACTGAGTCTGTGGGCTATGTGTCATTTGGGTTGTGTTGGGGGGTGGAAGTTGCTTGCATTTCTGCTTTGGAGGTCTCTGTTGCTTGAGCAGATTATTATTGAGAGCCGCTGCGGATGTTTTTGTGTTTCTATGTGTGGATTTTGGTGGTGTAGGTTTAGTGGGACAATGTGATGAGTGTGGTGTGGTGAAAGTGTTTACCTTCTCCTCTTGACTGTCAAGTTCATTCTTGGTTGGAGAGAGCTTTACCTCCAGTTTGGCTAGATAAGTGCATCTCTCACAGGTTGTGGTGTAGGGTGGTAGGAGGAGAGGGTTGTCTGCGTACATGAGGCAATTGCTACATTGTCCCAAGATGCCCAGATTCATCAGATAGACAGGAGAGAACACTGGGAGCTGTCCCTTGGACATGCCTGAATAAAAAACTACTTTCCTCTAGACAAGTGAGGAAACTGAGTATAAGAGCTGTTTTTCTCTAAGCAAGTGAGGAAAGTAAGTACAAAAACCCATGCCTCTAGGAATAATTTTAAGCTTTTTACAAGCTTCAAGATGAAACCGCTGGCACTGAACTCTCTTTAAACAAAAGAGAGTATGCTCTACGTCACATACCTTCTCAAATAACAGTTCTTTCTTGTGACTCCGCAATCTCACCTTCTCTACTCTCTTGCATAAGTGGTTGTAGGCAGAGTAGTGGGTTATTATCATCTCTCAGAAAGTTGGCTAGATGTTCATTTTTCCATTGTCCATTCACATTGTTTAATGGATTATAAGGCAATTCCACCTCCAGTCTCAAACTCTCAGCCATGCTCACCTGGGTTCTTAGCAAAACATCCAACCAACGGAGGTCTGGAATGAGTGATAATACTCTGTCCAATGAGCGTAGTGACACACAGCAACCTACCCAATCAGGAGAGAGGGTGGGAATGAATGGGGCTGTACAGACGCATAAGGAAGGCTTATTGGAAGTGAATCTAACAGCAACCAGGGAGAAGGAACAAGAAATGTTATCGGGAAGAGCAATTGCGACTTTGGCTGTTAATAATCTTTTTGCTTAACACATACCTGCTCAAGGTAAAACCAGCTCGAATTTGGCTTCTAATGAACCTGTAGTATGACTGAAGGACAGGGGCTATTTGCCCAACCAGGTTTTTACAGTACTTCCATTGCCGTTTCAGAAGAAATGAAGGAATGGAGGGGACCAGGAGGAACAATGAATAAGGAACAAGAGGAAACAGTCGCTCCAAGAAACCGGTCAGAAAGATAAAGAAAATATGGACTCAGAATATTTAAACTTGGTATGTAGTATCTCTGACAGTATTCTGACAGAGTTTGAACTGAATGTTTTAAATAGGGGTTTATCTTTCATTCCAGCAACTAGAGCTGATTTAACTGATACATTGATTTACGTATGTTTATAAGAAATGTAGCACTGAAATTAAGTTTTAACAATGTCAATAATAATGGAAATGTCAATGATATGGTGTTCTGGAAACCTAGTAGTTTTACACTACAATCTTATCGTGTTCTTGAGATTTTTATCAAACTTTGTAAGGATGAAATATATGCAACTTTGGGAAGCAATAAAAGGAAGAAAGGCTTTGAGAATTTGACATTTAGCTAAAGGAAAGCCTTAATAGCCTTGCAAAATGATATGAATATTATGATAAAACCTGCTGACAAGGGTGGGTCAGTCATTGTTGAATAGAAATTGTTATGCAGATTGCATTAACGAGATATTACAAGATGCCAAAACATATGAGAGGGTGAGTTCTGAGAGGAGAGTTGGAACAGCAGTTAAGGGGCATATTGAATGCACATTTTGAAAATGGCTGTATGACTAAGGAGCTGCACCAATATTTTTCAGTTTTAAAACCATTAGTTCCTTAATTTAATGGCTTACCTAAAATACATAAGAACCCCTTGAGACCTCTGTTTCGACCCATTGTAGCAGGGCAGGCTGGGTGATGGAGCCAGTTTCTATATATATGGAAAAACATCTTTGTCCTGTAGTTGAAATATATACTACTGTTTTAAGGGAATCAGAGCATTTTTTTAAAAGATTTGTATACATTCTTTAAAGAGAATACCGATATTGATGCATCTACATTGTTGTTGATTACTGTGGATGTGACCTCATTATTTACACCCATTCCCAATAAAAAAGGGGTGGAGATGGTAAAAGGGATCCTTCTTAAGGAAGGACATTATGATCCTAGTAAAGTGGAGTTTTTGTGCTCTTTAATGACCTTGATACTGGAGTTCAGTGTATTCACTTTTGCAGGCAATTACTATAGGCAGATCTCTGGTGTAGCTATGAGCACATCATGTGCCAATAGCTACAACAATCTAGTTATGGTTGTTTGGGAGATAGATTATAATTTAAATTCACCATACAGTAGGTAAATTAGATTCTACCATCATTTTGTGGGCAACTTGTTCCTGTTATGGACAGGAATGCAGGAACACTTTCTTTCTTTCTTGGAATTTGTGAATGGCAGTAAATCTTTTTTGAAATTTACTTCAAAATGCTCTTTACATTCAGTAGAATTTTTAGATTTGGTGATGTTTAAAGATCAACAGGGGAATCTTCAGACAAGAATGGATAGGAAGGACTGCTTTCATCCTACATATGTGCATCAGACTAGTATGCACCCCGATCATATTTTCAGTAATATATTGAAAGGACGGGTAGTTAGGATCAGTAGACTCACTGTAAATGATATGGACTTTGATAATAGTTAAGAGCAGATGGGACTTGAGTTCCAACAGAGGGGATATAAAGTAAGTGATATATGTAGGACACAAGAGATAGTGAAGAGAGATAGGGGTACAGTAGCTAGACCATATTTCTCTACACCATGGATAGATGATAGGGTAGATAAGGTTAGGTCAAGTGAAATGAGGTTTATGGTAACCTATTCCACAGATGATCACCAGCTGAAAAATGTTTTTCAGAAACATTGGAATGTATTACAGGAAGACTCCAGGATAGCAGGTTTAGTTGGAATACAACCTAAATGTGGGTACAAGAATAAAGAAAAATCACTTAAGCATAGGTTATGCTATTCGTAGATCACTGAGTGTTCAGTTGATATTGAGGGTGACTATGGGACACATAAATGTGGAAAATGTGGGTATCGTGAATATATAGATGAAACAAATATGTTTATACATCCATTTACTGGGCAGGAATATTAGTTGAAGGCCAAGCTGACTGTAACACCAAGAATTTGGTGTATTTAGCTAGATGTGTAAAATTCTCATAATTTTATATGGGCAAGACCAACAGGTGGCTGAGGGAAAGGGTTTGAGATCACCTATTTTGTGCCAGCAGATGTCTGAAATATAGTGCCATAGCCAAACATATTATTAATATGGGGAGTGAACATAATTTTAAATTCCTAGTCTTAGAAGTCTTCCTGTCGAATGACAGGAAAGGGGATATAGTTAACATAACTGAACAAGTAGAACTTGGATGGATTCTGAGCCTGAGGGTACATTTGAGCCCAGGGTTGAATGACCACATTTCAATTAAACCCACTTTAGAAGCACGGAGGTTGAAAAGATGATTGTGTTGGACATGTATATAATATAGTTTTGTGTATTTTTAGTTGTTTTATATGTACTTTGGGTATAATATTTTATTTTATTTTATTTTTATTATTTTTTATAGATTGTTATAAAGTGTTTTCATGTATTTTATATGTACATGTTGTCTGAAATATAGCTTAGAGTGCAGTCATGCTGCTTCTAGAATTTAGCCACTATGTAGTTAATTATGTTGCTTAGCAACATAGAGATGTACATTGTTCCCATTGGATGAGTAGATTTAAGAGGAAGAAATAAATGTGGAGTATTTTATAGTGTGTTAAGATCTGATGAAGCAGCAGTGTTTGTGAAAGTGCTTATCGAAATAAAATTACCCTTTGGTTTTATACCGTCGTGGTTTTTTTCAGTCTCTTTCTGCTCTGTGAAGTTTGGAGTTTTTCATTTTCTTTGCTGTTCTCAGAGCAGTTCATTGCCTGAATTCTTTTGTGGACTTGATCTAAGGATTACCATTATTCCAGTGAAATATTGATATATTCTGATCTATGAATCTGAAGAGAGCAAATTAAATATTCATTACTGAGCTATTGCTAAAGTAAAAAATCCTAGGGAGTATATTCATTTTGACTGCAAAAGATAGAGCAAGCAGACTGAATTTAAGTTCATTACAGATTTCTAGATTAGTTCTAACAAAACTTGTAAGAGCAAAACACCTACTGTGCATGTCCAACAACACTTGGACGTTCTGAATGGAGATTGTGGAGAAAGCAAAACAGCAGCTGCTCCATTTAAACACTTAATTTATATTAAAAATATATAATTTTCAATGTTTTTTCAGGAGGGCAAGCTCCGCCCTGCACCCCCCATGTGGTGGGCTGTGCCCCCACACCCCATGCTAATTATATAAACCAACTCCAAAATCACATTACAGTGGGGAAAAGAGTAAATTTTGTGATCCTCACTGTACCGCAATCTCGTTCACAAAAGTTGAAAAATAAATATTTTTATCTTAAATCAACTTTTTGTTTAGTTCTCTTTGCTCCACAATCTCCATTCAGAATGTCTGAGTGTTGTTGGACATGCGCAGTATGTGCTTTGTTCTTACAAGTTATGGTATGTTTAAGTTTCATTATTTTGACTTTGCTGTCTTCACGTCTTGTTAATTAAAATTGTGGTTTTCTGAACTTTCGATTTACTAAAGTAGATCCAACAAGGTCCATCAAATCCACCTGTTCTTGAGGTGTAATCCTATTTAACATATGACATTACATCTTGAATTTCCTCTAGCGATATTTTTGCAGTTAATTTGCTAAGCATGTGTTTTAATAACATATTCCGAGTGAAGTCAGATAGAACAATTTCTATATCCTCTTCATCTATGTGTGGGCTTTTAGAAGTGTAGATTATTTAATATGCATTATGGAAAGCTGAAAGAATAACTTTGGGTTGTATTTTGCCTTTCTTTCCAGTTAATGAAATATTGTTTGAGGCATGACTTACTATAAACAGATTGCACAGGAGTTTTCAAGGAATGCCTACCTTCTTGGCATATGTGACACCTGGTTAAATTTGAAAAGTGGCTGGCTAGATGCTAGAAGTGATGTGAGTTCATGATGTGCATTAATTAAGTAGTCAGGCATATCTGTGTAGAAGCCATATCAAAGTTCTTTGTAAAGATGAGAGATGTTTTCTAGAGTCAATTTTATACGTGCTTGTGTTTTTTTTTTTTTTGTTCAGGTAGGAGATTTTACTAATAAGAATGCCTCCTGGAATTGAATACAGGCCAACTACTATCAAATAGAATGTGGTTGTTTTGAAATTCTGCAAACCAGAACCGGATTAGCAAACTGATTTAATCTTTGATAGCTTTCGTTTTCAGTAGTGGTGGATTAAGTCTTCAGCTTGGAACAGTTGTAGTTTTCAGTAAAAGGCTATTTTGAAATGGCTTAATTAATAGTCTGACAATAGTCAAGGTTCTGAATTAACTTAAATATTAAATTTTCAATGGACTTGAAGAGAAGAAAGAACTCTATCCATTACCAGGATCTATGTGAAGAGGAGAAAATGATAAAATCTTTACATGACGGGTGCATAGCAAAACAGAAAGCTTAAATTGCTGCATCCATCAGTTTTTGCATTACTGTAAATGTTATACTGTTCATATGTTTATTCATGATTTTCAAGTGCATTTAAATACTGAATTGATTGTGCCTGCATATGGGTATCTGCATTTGAATACAGGCATTTATTATAATGCTAAAGACAGAGGATCATATAGAGGAGTATATGAGAGAACAGTTTTTGTTTATAAACAGTTATGAATATATTTAAGCTTCGTAATTTTCAAAATGGCAGATTACATTTAAGATCTAATGTTGTTTCATACAAAAAGCTTTTTTAATATGCTAAACATTCATGTATAGTTCTGTATTAAAGAAATGAAAGTACATGTTTTTGGATTCAGATCATGCACTGGATCTCATTTAACCAAGAAGCTTTAATGATGTTATCTATGGTTGGTGTTTAGTCTAGCTAAGATTACAATCCAGTTTGATTTTAAAGGTACATAAACCAGTTTTTTGTCAAGCATATATAATTTCCTTTATAACTTTAGAATATGCTGTGTTGCTAACATGCCCCTTTATTCCTGGCAATATATCTACTTATTTATTGTGTGCTACCTGTGTTGGTAAATTGATCCATGTCGACCCTTTGCAGCCAACACCTGAACAAAATGGTAAATAATAACATGTAAAAAGGATAACTGATACTAAAACATGACATCTCAACATCAAGTCATATTAAACATGAAGCAAGGAAATACTAAATAGTCAAGCTATGGCAAGTAACAGCACATATTACATTTTATGGAATACAGATAGCAAAGAAATACTCATTAAAGTAGATATAAAACTGATAACATTGCTACAGTTGTACAGTTACATGCAAGTAGGACTTCCACCTTATAGTAAGTTCAGTACAGACCTGTAATCAATCCTATCAAAGAAACAGTACATATGTACTCCTTATAAGATAATTATTTTAGAATTACTTGTAATAGACTGATCTAGGTAGTGGAATACATTAATTATCATAACACTAGCACCAAGTGAAAGACATCTGTAACAGCACTCAGAATAGAAATAATATGAAAAAAGAAGGCAGTCAGGTCATTGGTTGGTCATGTGACAGTGACATTAGTAATTTAAGAATGTCATAGTATACAAGGATGCAAGTCAGTATCCTCAAATCACCTCTAGTATAATTTATTGAAGTCTGAGAGGTAATGAAAGGGAACAGAACACTTTAAGGTTAGTTATGCTAGGAAGGTAACATGAGCACTAGGGTTAAGACAAATAGTATATAAGGCAGGTAGAGTTAGAACAGTTCTTTAGAAGACTCAAAAGTTAGTTTCATTATGCTGCTAAATGTCTGATTATAATGATATTTGAAGGTATAACAATCTTGGTAGCCAGATCTGGTGATGGGAATACTCTAATTTGTTCTGGATGTTGGAAACTGATTACTCTAGTTGCCTTTGACCCTGCAGTATGTGAACATTAAAGTGGTGGCATGGGTGGGGGTGTGAGGGCATTAGTTTAAGTAATTTAAGTTTGAGTGTCATCAGGGTTAGGGCAAGGCCAGTCCATTCTTTGAATTACAACATTTTTTTCTCTTTGGCATTTATTCAATGATCCTCAAGGATAATGAATCTAAAAATATTTGCTGACTATAACCTCAAGGACTGAGGTGGATTACCAGAATATGAGATTGTGTGTTTGTCAAATGGGAATTTTACCTTAAGAGGAGAGACACAGAGATAATAGTATCAGATAACCTATTTAAAATTAGACATAATTTACACCTAAATAGTAGTCTATATTGGACTGATAACAAATCTTGTTGTTTGCACTTCTTGCTGAGGTAAATAGCACCAGCACTCAACAGTATGTATTATGTCATGTCTCAACAAAGATTGACAAAAGGGGATAAGTTCTTGTGAACCTGTCAGAAATACCCACATAATTAAACATACTACACCAATGAATTGTTTTTGTCTATAATTATATTCATTTGCTAGAACTTCATTTTTGACTTTTCTACGTATTCCCCATTACGTCCTACCGAGTGGCACCACTAATACTGACATTTAGGTTGTTGTGAATGAACCACCCACTTAACTCATCAGACAACCCTGATGCATGACTGAATCAGCCTTAAAGGAAAACTTCACCCTCTCCTACAGTTTAACTCAATCCTTACGTTTCTTTTCTCACTACAATATGGTTCCGTTATTGTGTAGGTACCAGAAACCTGTTTATACTTTTTAAAACTTTCATTTCCTTGCTTTGGAATCAAAGGAAGGGAAAGCCCACCTACTTTATTTAAGCTTAACCTCTTACATACTTTGCAGATGAATTTGTCTCTGTCTGAATGACATACCATAGATAAATAAATCTGTAGTTATTCTGTCAGGTACTGCTGTCAGTCTCAGATGGGTAATTAATCCTGCTAATATCAGGAGCACAGCAACTGCTAAAAAAGACAGCAAGCCATGGAACTGTTTTCCACTGTTTTAATTGCAAACAGGAGGAGAACTTAACATTCCCCCTTCTCAGCAAAACAAAACAATTAGATTAGTCAGGAGTTTAAAGGCAATTGTCACTTCTTCTGACAAATATACATAACCACCATCACAGTATTGAAATGCTAAGCTTTAAATGTTGATTATTTATAATAATTTATATGTTAAGAAAACTTAAATGTAGCATCAAAGATTTATGTGACATTTAGAGAAAAGTTGGAAAATATTTTTTCTTGTAAAGTATCAGCGCATTTAGTGTTTTCAAGCCCCCTCTCCCACATACACAGGACAGAATCGCAGAAAGAGAGACAGGTGGCAACCCTATCAACTAAGTGCACTGATACTGTTCATCAAATGGTCTTTTCAGGCTTGTTGGCTGTTGGTGAAGCACCCACCAAGAGGAGAAAACACTGAGAGAAGAAAGGAGCCACTTTTGAGATTTTAAGTATTTTTCCTCTGTTTATTTGCTAAGTTTTTCTGCATAGCCGCCTATTTTGAGCATTTTCTGGCTTGTTAAACTTGATTTCTGCATTAGTAACTGTATTTAGAGCACAACCTAGAGCTGTTTACTGAATTTCCTGTTTGCACTTATTTTTAAAATCGTTTTTTTCTCAAAACTTGCATTTTATCTGTCTTTGGCCTAGCACTCTTGTGTGGGGTCATTTACTGCACTGTTATAACTTGTTGATACTTGTGAACCTCTGCTATCTCTGAAAAAACAAAAAAACAAAAAAACTCTTGCTTTTTTCCCACTTTTCTGAGATTTAAAAAAGTTCAGTTACAGGCTTGCTGTTCTTGAACTGTTTGTAAGTTTCTGTGAGGCCATTTTTTGCTTGGGCTAAAGGGAAGTCTCTCTGTTGATCAGTGGCAGTGAAAAATATTGATTAGCCTGCCTGCCCCTGTGGGAGTGGTTACTGACTTGAAACTGTAGTTTTATTGGCCATTTTGGGTCAATTCCAAAACTCCTTCATCTTCCTCTCTTAAAACCTGGTTGCCTCGTGGTTTTGGCATCTTTTCAGGCTTGTTGGCTGTTGGTGAAGCACCCACCAAGAGGAGAAAATGCTGAGAGAAGAAAGGAGCCACTTTTGAGATTTTAAGTATTTTTCCTCTGTTTATTTGCTAAGTTGTTCTGCATACCCGCCTATTTTGAGCATTTTCTGGCTTGTTAAACTTGATTTCTGCATTAGTAACTGTATTTAGAGCACAACCTAGAGCTGTTTACTGAATTTCCTGTTTGCACTTATTTTTAAAATAGTTTTTTTCTCAAAACTTGCATTTTATCTGTCTTTGGCCTAGCACTCTTGTGTGGGGTCATTTACTGCACTGTTATAACTTGTTGATACTTGTGAACCTTTGCTATCTCTGAAAAAAAAACAAAAAAAATCTTGCTTTTTTCCCACTTTTCTGAGATTTAAAAAAGTTCAGTTACAGGCTTGCTGTCCTTGAACTGTTTGTAAGTTTCTGTAAGGCCATTTTTTGCTTGGGCTAAAGGGAAGTCTCTCTGTTGATCAGTGGCAGTGAAAAACATTGAGCAGCCTGCCTGCTTCTGTGGGAGTGGTTACTGACTTGAAACTGTAGTTTTATTGGCCATTTTGGGTCAATTCCAAAACTCCTTCATCTTCCTCTCTTAAAACCCTCTTTTGCATGGTTTTGCGCATTTTTGAGCATAGCGCAACAGCGGGCAGCGCTGCCTAATTGGGTTTAAACTATTCCTGGCTCCACAAAGTCTGCTCTTCACTTTTTCCCTTAGAACTGCTCTATCTCTCAATTTAAACACCATATTCTCATTCTAAGGCCCTTCACTGGTCCAATTGTAATCCTACAAGTTAGCACTATTAAACCATAAGCACTACTTACTCTTATACTCTCTATGATTACCCTGTCCTCTATTGGTCCGTCTTAAATTCAGTTTCCCTATATTACTCTAGCATGTCCAAAGGTCAGTCAATGGTTTCCTCTCCAGTCCAGCTGGTGAATCTGGGAATTTTGAGGCAATGTTACAACTGTCTCATGTACCCTGACAACCCTCTCCTCCTCCAAACAGGTTCAAATATATGTGAGAGATGCAACTATTTAGCCAAACTGGAGGCTGAGCTCTCTCATCTCAAAACTGGCGTAACCAGTCAGGAGGAGAAGGTAACCTCACACAACACAATTTCAGTATCACATAGTCCCACCACATCAGCGAACCAAACACATAAATACACAAAAACATACTCGGAGGCTCTAAATAAAAATCTACCTAAGCAACAGAGCCCTCCAAAGCAGACATCCAAGCAAACGCTACCTCAAAACAAAACACGCACAACACATAACCCACAAAGTCAGTGTGCCAAGCAGCCACAGCCCTTAAGGCTGAATAACACACCTGATACTCTTGTAATAGGTGACTCTATTGTCAGACACACTGACGTCCCGCTCACCAGGCTGAATAAAGAGAAGGTCACAGTGAGCTGCCTGTCGGGTGATAAGATCTGCCACATAACGCAAGCACTCAGGTCACTCCAAAGCAAATACAAATATGACTCAGTCATTGTACATGCTGGTGTGAATGACCTGAGACGTACCTCCCTGGACTACATGAAAAGAGACATAGAGGAGCTCTCTGATCATGTAGCCCAGGCTGGTATGACCCTGACCTTGAGCAGCATCTTACCCTCACCTAGAATGATGCCACAGTACAAAGACAAAATGATCGATTTTAACAATTGGCTAAAATGTTGGTGTCATTCAAAGGGGATCCAGTGTCTGTCAGCCTGGGATGACATGCTCGACAAGCCACATTGCTTCGCTAGGGACGGCTTGCACCTGTCAGCACTGGGCTTTCGGATATTGGCAAAGGCTCTTGCCACACCCATAGTGCCTTTTTTAGGCAAGGCTCAAAAGTCAAACCCACTGCCATAGACAGCACAAGGAACAAGAAACTAAGGGTAATGCTGCTAAACGCCAGAAGTCTTAACCTCAAGATGCACGCACTCAAAGCTCTCCTCAGTTTGGAGAACATCAATATCTGTGCAGTGACAGAAACCTGGTTCAAGGCTCCAGAGAGCACCCCAGCACTACCAGGCTATACCTCATATCATGCTTTTCGGCCCGAAAACCCGGACCGAACCACAAAAGGAGGGGGAGTTTCCATATTTATCAAGGATATCCACACCTCCAGGTTAGAAAGTTTCGGAGACCATCCATGTGCAACTAACAGTGGGCAAGACTGCTTTTCAGTTTATAGCATCCTAAAGACCACCCTCTCAAAGTCAGGAATCCCACTCGGCTTTCCTGAAAACATTGGAGAACATGAAGATCTCTCCGAACACCATTATATTGGGTGACTTCAACTACCCAAACATTGACTGGGAGCACTACTCAAGCCCCAGCACCTTAGCCCAAAGGTTCCTGGAAATTATAAACTCAAATGCTATGGAACAACTAGTCACCACTCCCACAAGAGGGGACAACATACTAGACCTGATCATTACCAACATGGGGACTCTATGCTCCACACCAGAAGTATATCTCTCATTGGTAAGATCAGACCATAAATTAATTTCACTGGATGTCCACATCCCGACCCCACCCCCAGCCCAGAAAACCACAGTGAAAAACTTCTCTAAAGCGAACTTCTCACTTCTCAAAACTGAAGTGGAATCCTTCAAGGCCCCAGGGCCAGTGGAAACTACGGCCCATACTGCAGAATCCTATATAAATGCATTCTACGGACATCTCCAGGAATGCATGGATCATGCTATCCCAAACAAAACCAAGACCCAATCATCCAAAGGCAGGCGTCCAGTCTGGTGGACCCCTGCCATAAATAAACTGTACAACAGAAGGAGGAAGCTACTACATGATAGAGCAAAATCCCTAATAGGGAAGGCATCTCTGATCAGTACTAGCAAAAAATTACGATCCCTCATAAAATCCTCCAAGGCCAGCTTCGAGAGAAAAATTGCACAGGACACCAAAGACAATCATAAGGCTTTTTTCAGTTATGTTAGAAACCTGGGATGCAACTCCCAGACTTGTTCTGAGTTGATTCTAAACGACAAAAAATACACTGAACCCACAGACATCGCCAATATCCTGGCAGACAGGTTCAGTGCAAACTTCTCCCCCCCCCCCCTCCAAAAGAGCAAGTATCTATCCCCACAGAGGGCTGCCTCCCAAACATCTCTGATGTTCAGGTGAAGGCTGCCCTCTCCAAAGCAAAAAACACTGCTTCCATGGGACCAGATGGCATCCCAGGTTGCATCCTACATGAACTCCAAGAGGAACTAATCCCTCAAATACAACAGCTATACAATCTCAGCCTCAATACAGGATATGTGCCCACAGAATGGTGTACAGCAACAGTGGTCCCACTCCACAAAGGTGGAGCCTCTACGGACCCTGGAAACTATCGCCCCATAAGCCTGACTAGCTTAGTCTGCAAGGCTATGGAGAGGATCATCATGGAGCTCATAAACAAAGACATTGGGGACCTACAGACACTAGATCCTACCCAGTTCGGCTTTGTCAAGGGCAGATCCTGCCTTTTGAACCTGGTTGACTTCTTCAAAACAGTCACCAAAGCCATAGATGAAGGGAAGGTAGTCCACACAGCCTATCTGGACCTTGCAAAGGCATTTGACACAATACCCCACTTGGGCATCACAGATAAGCTATCCAGCTTAAATATAAACCCCTATGTCACAAGATTGGTCGCAAACTGGCTCAAAGACAGAACCCACAGAGTGAGAGTTGCTGGAGCCATGTCCGACTCAAACCAGTCACAAGTGGCATCCCACACAGTTCTGTCCTGGGACCACTCTTGTTTGGTATATACTTTTCCGAGGTACAGGCAAATGTGGGAGGACTATGGCTCACCAAGTTCGCAGACGACTGCAAACTGGGCGTCATAATCAACTCTCCAGCTGACACAAACATCCTTCAAAAAGGTCTCACAGAGACAGATAACTGGTGCTAGCACCATGGTTTAAAGCTAAATGCCAAAAAATGTATAGTCATACCCTTTGACAAAAACAATGTGCCCACAAATCACCACATAGGCGGAAACCCATTAAGTACAGAGAAAGTTATTAGGGACCTGGGGACCCAAGTTGATAGCAATCTCTCCTTTGAAAACCACATTGCCAAAGTGGTTAGAAAGACCTTCTACATAGCCCACCTCATCACGAAGGGTTTCACATCTAGATCAAGAGAGGTACTCGTGCCCCTTTATTCATCCCTCATCAGGCCCATCATAGAATACAATGCCCCTTTTGGGATGTACCTTACCCGACACCTGCAGCAATTAGAAAGACCCCAAAAGTATCTCACCAAGAGGATCAAGGGTCTCAAACAGATGCCATATGCTGCTCGGTTAAAAAAACTCCAGCTCTACTCAGTTGCATACCGCCTACTTCGAGGCGATCTATGCCTGACATACAAAGCTCCACCTCAGTAAATCTAAATCCCTTAGAGCCACACGCTCAAGGGACTTGAACCTCAGCACAGAAATAAATAGAACTTGCTGGAGGGACAGGTTCATAACCCAGAGGCTCCCTTCGCTCTGGAATAGAATTCCAGTTCATGTGAGGCAGAGCACCTCACTGAATCTCTTCAAGAAGAATCTCGATAGGTGGATGGAGGATCGTAGGTTTGTCCCAGGGATTATTCCTGTGTCACTATTAGACAGAGGCACAGTAAACTAAACCTTAAAAAGGGCACAGTATACTCAAATCAAGGGTTGGCATAAACCATACAGAATCGGGCTAGGCTTATAATTGCCCCAGGGCAGATAGCCTAGTATGAACCTATAAACCTATGAACCTAAGTCTCTTGTGCTTTTTTGTGACATCCTTCCAGAGGGGGATACATATCTGGTACACACAGATCCATGGTAAGAGACTCCCACTGAATTTGAGTCAGCCCTTCCAGCGGTAGAGTGCATGAGCTTTTTCTATTCCACAAAGGAAATGTGACCATTGATAGCAACCATAATATGCATGTGAATTTACTTTGACATGTTTGTTATGTGCCTTTGCATTAAAGACATTAAGAAAAGGAAATCAAAAGTACTTTAATTGTGTTTAAATGCACATGTCTGACTGTGTGTGTGTGTGTTTGTAAGCTTTTATGCTACTCTAGGAGCAATTCAGTTGCGTACTGAGCAGCATTACCTTATTGATCAAGCTTAGCCTACACAAAATATTGCCCCCCCGCCCGTAGTCTTGGTGCTACCAGCATAGTCCTGTCAAACTAACCCTTCCCCTTCCCTAATAAAACATACAGTAAGAGCCTGCTATCATGAATTGGCAGTTTCTCATCATTTCTCTGGACAGCTGGATAGAAATGGTCATCCTGAGGCAATGTAGCAGTTGTCTTATGTACTGACAATCACTTACTCCTGAAAGAAACAAATACTTTATGTGAGAGATGTAGCTGCACTACAAAATTGGAGGCAAGACTCTCACATAAGGACAAATTGAATGCCAAACAGGTTCTCAGCACACACACACACACACACACACACACACACACACACACACACACACACACACACACACACACACACACACACACACTTCCTACACTAAATAAGGACATGACACATAAACCCACATATGCGGAGGTACTCACTAGTAGCTTATCAAAAGATCAGAGGCCTCCGAAATGGAAACCACTTACACACATAACAATAAAACAAAAAAACACAACACATAATAACACACAACAGTGTATCAACAAATAATCCCATAAGGTGTAACACCACAAAACCTAATGTATCGGTTATAGGTGACTCCACTGGGAGACACATGGATGTTTCCTTTATCAGGCTGTATAAGGAGCAGGATATGATTAGCTGACTGTCAAGTGCTTGGATCCGTCAAGTCACTCAGCCACAAGTGCCAATATGACTCCATCATAGTCCATGTGAGGGTGAATGACTTGAGATGTACCTCACTGGACTATATGAAGGGGTGAATGACTTGAGATGTATCTCACAGGACTACATGAAGAGACACATGACTGAGCTTTCAGAGTATGTGTCACAGGCAGGTGTAAACCTAACCTTAAGCAACATTCTACCTTCTCCAAGAATGATGTCACAATACAAATAAAAAATGATTGACTTTAACAATTGGCTTAGCTTCTGTTATGGTTCCAAGGGGATTCAATATCTGTCAGCCTGGAAATACATAGCTGACAGGCCATGCTGCTTTGCCAGAGATGGTCTGCACCTGTCTCCTCTAGGCTTTTGGATACCGGCAAAGGCATTAGACACCCCTATTGTGCCTTTTTTTAGGCAGTGGCAAAATAACAAGCCTCCAAACATAACAAAAGCCTCTCTAGATAAACTCAAGATACTGCTGTCTAATGGTTGGAGTCTAAACAAGAAACTGCACTCCCTGGAAGCACTCCTCACTTTGGTTGATGCTGACACTTGTGTAGTCACCAAGACTTGGTTCAAAGGTACAGAAAGCACCCCAGCCACACAGGGCTACAATACCTTCCATACATTCAGACCACAAACTGAGCATGAAAGAACCACAGGAGGAGGTGTATCCATCTGCATTAAGGATAAGTACACCTTGAGACTGGTCAAATGGTATGACTGTTTTGAGCTAGTCCATGTCCAATTAACTATAGGCAAAACCACCTACCACATCATAGCTAGCTATAGGTCCCCCACAATGAAACAGGAAAAGCATATCTCATACTTGGACTTACCATAGTCATTTGCCATAGTGTCCAACACCTTATTCATGGATGATTTTAAGTATCCTACCTTCAACTGGGAAACATACATGACCACAAACACACTGGCTGAGAGGTTCTTGGACATTACCAATGCAAATACTCTGGAATAGCTGGCCAGCACACCCTCAAGAGGCTCAAATGTCCTGGACATAGTACTCATTAATATGGGAAAGCACTGCACTGTGATGTCCTCCCTGGTAAGACTGGACTATAAATCAGTCTTGTTCTATGTAAGACCAGATACCCCGTCAAGCTCAAAAATGCTTAAGAATTTTTCTAAGACAAGTTACCTCCTACTAAGTGATGATATAAGAACTTTCAAAGTCCTCTCGAATATAGATAACATGAACTCTTATGCAGAGGTGTACACCAATGCCCTGTATAACCACTTAAGCAGTTGTATAGAATTGGCTCTACCTGACCAGATTAAAGCCAAGTCTTGATATAAAAAAAACAAGCTACCCTGGAGGGGCCCCTAGTATAAACAGGCTATACAAAAAGAGAAAGAACTAATGTCCAAGAACAAGAGGGAAGTGGCTCAACAGAGGATGAACTCCCTCTTTAGCTTAAACAAACAAAATACAGATCTTGGCAAGACCTCCAAAGCTATTTATGAACAAAAATTGTCTCCCTAGCTAAGGGTAATCACAAGGCATTCTTTAACTATATCCAGAATCTAAAAAGGAATACCCCGCTATGCACTGAACTGGTTGTGGATGGCATCACCCATACTCAACCAGAGATAATAGCCAACCTGCTAGCTAACAGATTTGGAGACAATGTCACCACCCCATCTCCTCCATTCATCCCCCAAAGTATATCTGCCACAATTCCTCAGCCTATTATCTCAAGAGATCTGGTCATCTCGGTGCTCTCCAAGGCCAAAAACATGACATCAACAGGACCAGACAAACATCCCAGGTTGCCTTTTAAACAGCTTAAAACATGACCTAGCAGACCCACATGGATCCCTGTTTAACCACAGCCTGAAAATTGGCTATTTTCCAGTAAAATGGACGACAGCAACAGTAATCCCTCTGCAGAAGGGGGGAGCATAATTTGACCATGGGAATTATAGGCCATATGCTTGACTAGTCTCATCTGAAAGACCATGGAAAGAATCATTATGGACCTTATTAACTAGGACATAGGTAATCTCCAAACTCTGGATCCAATCCAGTTTGGATTCGTTAAAGGTAGATCATGCCCGTTAAACATGGTCGACTTCTTTGAGAAAGCCATCAAGGCCCTGGAAAAAGGAAAGACAGTGCATACCACCTATCTTGACCTAGCAAGGCATTTGACACAATTCCCCACTCAGGTATTACAGAGAAACTCTCCCAATTGGGATTTAGCCCCTAAAGTACCAGATAGGTAGCCAACTGGCTCACTGACAGGCTACATACTGTCAAAGTGGGTGATTTAACATTTAGCAAAAGACCGGTCACCAGGGGCATACCACAGGGCTCTGTGCTGGGCCCCTTACTGTTTGGAATTTATTTCTCAGAAGTCCAGGTAAACTTGGATGGCCTGTGGCTGACCAAGTTTGCTGATGATTGCAAATTGGGAGCAATCATTGAGACAATGTTAATGTACTGCAGATAGGGTTAATGCAAACAAATGACTGGTGCCAAAGCCAAGGATTGAAGCTAAATGCAAAAAAATACATTATTCCCTATGGGAATACTGACATCCCTGCTAATTACATTATAGACAGCATCCCACTAAATGTAGACCTAGTGGTTCATGATCTGGTTACTCAGGTTGATAGTAATTTTAACTTTGACCACCATGTATCCACAGAAGTAAGGAAATCCTTCTATGTGGCACATCTTATAAATAAAGGCATCGTATCTAGACCTAAGGATTTTATAATTCCATTATACTTGGCCCTCATCAGACCAATAATTGTGTAAAATGCTCCCTTTTGCATGTACCTCACTAAGAAATTACAGTGCACACAAGACAAGTCTTATGCAGAAAGACTGAAAGCCCTGCCACTGTATTCTGTCTCCTACAGGTTGCTAAGAGGTGACCTGTGCCTGGCTTACTGGGCAGTTTCTGATCTGGCCCTCATGGAAGGCTATACATTTGTAAATCAAACTGCAGGAGGATCACTCGCTCCAGGGATCTTAACCTAGCTTCTGACATAAACAGGTCATGTTGGAGAGACAGATACATCTCCCAGAGACTGACACTTTTCTGGAAAAAGCTTCCAGTTTATGTGAAACGGAGCCCCTCCCTGATCCTCTTCAAATGCAACCTAGATTAATGGATGGGTGACTGCAAATTCACTCCTGGGGTGGTGCCCATGTCCCTCCTGGAGAGAAGAAGTCAGTATTAACTACCATAGACCCTTATCTTTGTGAACTTCACTCGCCTAACTCAACTGAGTGTGTGTGTGTGTGTGTGTGTGTGTGTGTGTGTGTGTGTGTGTGTGTGTGTGTGTGTGTGTGTGTGTGTGTGTAACGAGAAATATATTATATGCCCTTGTGTATACCTCATGTCCTTTAAATAAATAAATAAAAACAAATCAGAATGGAAATTTTGTGTAACTGTATATTCATGTCTACATATAAACACAGCAGACAGACACATACTATATATACATATATATATATATATATGCATATATATATATATATATATATATATATATATATTTATATATCTATATATATATATATATATATATATATATATATATATATATATATATATATATATATATATATATATAAAACGTATGTATGTAGCATGTATAATACTATATGTAGGATGCAGTACAGTGTGAGTACATCTACAGAGAAATATGCAATAGATATTTTTGTAAGTAGTCTCATATGCACTGACATATGGATGTGCATATATGTATGTGTGTGTGTACATAACACACATATACAGATGCACACAAATATATACACATATACAGGGGGCATATGCATGCATGTGTGTATTATATAATTGTCATTATCCTAATTACCCTTCGTTTTCTTACTTTCTACATGTCCCAAATCTTTCTCACCATACTAGTTATTAGGCTTAATTGTAAAGTTTGTTCTGTTCCAAAATTTGTAGGTTTTGTATGTTTTCATACTATCTTAGGACAACAGAAATGATGCAAATATAATTATCCTCCACCTTTTTCATTTATGAAGCCATAAAACGTTCACTTGCTTATTCTTAGTCATTTAAAAACAGTAACGCCCTACAGCCCTGTGAATTATTCAGTATGGGTGCATGCCTATCGTTACTTGTAATAAAGTTAACAAACTAAAGTTACCATTCTAGTAAATGTTGTTTAGTGTTTTACTTATTCTCTGTCACACCTTGACTATGCGTTGTACATGCAATCATTGTGAATGTCTTTATTGCAGTATTTTTTCTTTGTATTTCTAACTGCATTTATTACTTGTTATTATCTCTGCTTTAATTTCTCCAAATCCTTTGGGTTTCTAATACCATGATGGGAATGGAACCCTTTCCTAAGTCAAAGTACGATTAAAGTTCATGAAATTAGTCTTGTTTCAGTCTTTCATGTCAGCCAAAAAGGGTTCTTTGCAGCAGCCACAATGTGCTCAGTAATGACTCCTTCTGCAATTTGTATGGAGTTACATGTACTGGTAGTATATCTAAATACACGTGTAGACTCATTTTTTATAAGACCCATTGCTCCTACTACTATTGTAACTATCTAGGTATCTTTCTAACACATTGATCTCATTTTTGCCTGCAAATCCTGATATTTTATCACTTTCTGTCTCTCTGTATGCAAGACATTGTAGTCACTGGGTGTGCAGATTTCAATAATCAATGCTATTTTTGTCTTCTTTTCATGGACCACAATGTCAGGTTTTCTAGCATCTATCTTTTGAACTGTTGGTAGTGGATGATCCCATGTGATGTAAACTTCATCATTTTCTATGATGCTTTGTGGCTCATGTTTCCAATGTTTTTCAGCCACTTCAATACCATAATGTTTGCACAATCACCAGTGCAACAGTCTTGCCACATTATTATGCCTTTCAGTATACAGTCCTTCTGCCATCAGTATGTCACAACCAGCAACGAGGTGTGTGACTGTTTCCAATTTGGTTTTACAAAACCTACATTTGTCTGTTTCTCCCACATGTTGAATGGAATTTGTAAACCAACATGTACCCAGCCCACTATCTTGGGCCGCCAATATTAACCTTTCATCTCTTGGTTTGAATTTGCCTCTCCTGAACCATTCCTGCATTTGTTCCTGATCAACATGAGGTTCTTCCAGAAGTTTTCTATACTTGCAACTATATTTATGCATTTTCCACATTTTTTGCCTTCTTATCTGGTCTTTCACCTTATATATTTTTTTTTTGTTTTTTGGCACATTCAGTTACTGCCTAATTTTTTATCTACTTCTGGTTTGATTTCCATTCCTGCTTTACGCCGATATGCTTCTGCTAGATTAAGCAGAGAAGTCATCTTAGATTTATTCTCCTCATGTTTCAAAACTTTCAAGACATTTGGGTCTTGTGATATGTGTGGAGTCCCATGATTGCAGATCTATACATGTAATCAATTTCAAGGAGGCCCACCCCTCCTTTGGAATGGGGAATATATAATCATGGTCTGCACTGATTTTTATAAATCATTTGGTGAGCATGAAGCATCCTTCTTGTTTTCCTATCTAAGCTATCCAGCACGTTCTGGGGCCAGTCAATTGTTCCAAAACTATAAGTTAGGGCAAGATTATATCTTGGATTTTGTTCCTACATGTCAACGCTGTGTTTAGGATTAATGTAAGTCTTCTAAAGTATTCCTTACTAAGTTTTATTCACATTTGTTCATGTTTTAGTGTTGATCCTTCATCAGTTCCCAAATATTTATACACTTTGTCTTGCTCAAGTTCTTTTATATCATATTCTTGTCCCAAACTTATGTTTTGCTTGTGCTGCAGTTTTCCTGCTTCAAAGGTTGCTTTTGCAGATTTATCAAAACCAAATGACATTCTTATATCATTTGAAAAAGTTTTGACAACTTGCAGTTGTGCTTTCAGTTCCTCATCTGATGAGCTAAACAGTTTTAAATCATCGACAAAGAGAAGATGAGAAGTCTTTACACTTTGTTGTTTTCTGGGAGCCAAATTGTAGCCATGGCCTAAGTTGTTAAATAGACAGCTTAATGGGTTAAGGGCAAGGTAGAATAGAAGCGGTGACAGACAGTCACCGTGAAATATTCCCCTTTGAATTTTTATCCCTGTGGTAATAATTTGTCCTTTATCATGGCTTAATTGCGAAGTGGTCTGTCACTGTTTCATGGTCACTGTAATGTAGTTGATCAGTGTAGGGTGTATCTTATACATTTTTAAGTACTCTTTTATCCATGAATGTGGGATGCTATCAAATGCTTTTTTGTACTCAATCCATGCCATACTTAAATTCTTCCCCTTTTTACAGTTCTCTACTATGACTTTATTTAACAACAAATGATCCTTGTTCCATGTGACTTTCTTTTATTGACCTTTTGTTCTACTGTCATAATTAAGTTTTCTTCTAAATGACTATAAACTCTGCTGGCATCAATTCCAGTGTATAGTTTATATGTCATCAGAAGGCAAGTTATTGGTCTATAATTTTTAGCATAGCTTACAGGTTCATTCTTAAGTAGGAGCATTGTTTTTCCTGTTGTTAGCCGGGTTGGTGTCTGTTCAGGGTGCACATATAAATAGTTCTTACTCATGGTTAAATCTTTGTGCAAACATGTTAATACTTTTAACCAAAAGTTAGGTACTGCATTTGGGCCTGGAGTTTTCCAGTTAGAGGCTTTCCTTAACTTTGTTTCAATCTCTCTGGCTGTTACTTCATCCCAGTTCATATCCTTCTTATTCTTTCTTATACTTCTTCTATCCATTTAGCATATTTGTTATGTTCCACTGGATCTTCATAGATACTTCTCCAAAATATATCTATTTTTTCTTTTTTTTTTTGGCAAATTCCTTTTACTTTGTTTCCCAATTCTCCATAAAAGTTTTTTGGGTCATCAGTAAATTGATTATTTTGTACTTTTCCTTTATATTTATCTGTGTATCTTCTAAGTTTTCCCTTCTGTGCTGAGATTTTTAGTTTATTTGTGATAGTGTATGATAGAGTCTGGCCTGTTCTAATATTGCGCATTGTTTTTATCACGTATATCTTTCTTAGTATTTTTGTTGATCTGTTCCCTCTTCTATATTCTTTTAACAGTGACACTTCTTGACTTACCTGCTTTATAGTTTTCTCTATTCGATGGTATTTGATTTCGCCCCTTTCTTTCCCTGACTACCATGTGTTTTTCTCTGGTAGAACTTTATCAGTTATTAATTTAGATGCACAGCTCTAGATCTCTAGGTACAGTCCTAATTACTGAGTTAAGTTGTTTTATCAAACTTCTGGCTTTTTGGATTTTATTGACCTTCTGCAGTCTATTTCTTTCATTGAACATAATATGTCTATCTATGTCTATTAAATCATGCAACTCTTCTCTTAGCTCATTTTCTTCTAAACAGAGGGCACATTTTTTTGTTTTCCATTTCCTGCAGGCATTCTATAGAAAGTTCTATAGCATCTTCCTGTGGCAACATTCTCTTCAATTTCATACTGTGCCATCCATTGCTCTGTCATATGGGAACTCACTGGCCTATCACTCCTCAACATTGACTGCATCAGAGTTTCCACAGTTTCCTGCTCCTTCCTTTGCTGTGTAGCCTCAAGTAAACATTTATACTGGTTTCCTGTGGAAGGCTGCAAAATATCTTCATATGTCACCTGAAGAATTGCTTCCTGTTCCACTGGTTTCCCCTTAATTTGGATATTCATTATTCTATCCTGTTGTGGTGCTTTCTGAATGACATTTTCCACACTGAATCCTTCACTTCGCAGGTACTCCATAACCTCAGTTTCTATTTCTTTAACTTCTCCATTACTAATCTCCTTTTCTACTTTTCCTCTTTGTCTTCTTCTTTTTTGTATTTAAACTTTTCCATATCCGGATTCCTTTGCCTTTATTTCTCTTCAAATATTTTTGGTGCTGCTCTTTTTGTATTGTTTAGTCTTGCTTTCTTATTTACATAAATATTACACCATATTAAATCTCTTTTTCTTTCCCATGCCCATATTTCTTCTTCAGATCTCTCCTGATCTTCCTGTCTCTCCTTTCTTTGTGGACTCGCTACATCTTGCTGTGATGTAGCCTGTGTTAGACCTTCTACACCAAATCCTTCACTTCTCAGGCACTCCATAACTTCAACTTCTATTTTTTTAACTTCTACTTTACTAATCTTCTTTTCTACATTCCCTCTTTGTGATATTAGTTTTTTTTAATTGTGAATTTTTCCATATCGGGATGCCTTTGCCTGTATTTCTTTTCAAATATCTTTGGAGCTGCCTTCTTTATATTGATTAATTTATCTTTCTCCTTTGCATAAATATTGCACCATATCAAATTACTCTTTCTTTCTCATGTCCATATTTCATTTTTATACTTTTCAAAAATCTCTAGGTTTTGTTTCCAAGCAGATCAACATTTCTTGATTTATATACTGTCTTTCACAAATCTGTTGTATTAATGAGTACAAATTTTTGTTTGAAGCTTCTGACAGTTTTCCTTGTGGAAGTATTTTTCTTTCCTCTAATTTCTCTCTTAATCATTTTGTATATCTTGTGTCTGGAAATTCTATGCTTTTTGCATAATAGTAACAATACATAATTTCTTTCTTATCCTCAATAGTCCACTTTATCTTCTTTATGTCTCTTCTTTGGCCTATCAGTTTTTGTGATTTTGTGGACTACTACTTTGTTCTATAACAGGGGGGAGCATCCTCCCCCTGGGCCTGGCCTGGCCCCATTGTAGGAATATTTCCATATTTTGAGTATTCTACACTGTCATCTTTTTGTCCTGGCACCAGTATGCCTACCAGGACTGGGCACTTTTTTATCCTGGGTCTTGTGCACCCAGCTCTCATTTTTAATTTTTAACCTACTTCTGTCCATAATATATGCTGTATAAATACAGTCTATAGATCAGTGTTATCTTGGTGAAATTTTGTGAAAAACAGGGTCCACCTCGTGAAGGTACTTAGTAAGACATGAGGATGAATTCAGTTTCAGCAATAATACTGTCCTTTACTTGCTGACATCATCCCTCCATTCGGACACAGATGTAGCCTGGGTCATTGCTGAAAAGGGTCTTGGGACCAGTTCACTTTCCTGGTTAAGAAAGTATAAATAAATACAAAAACAAAATGGAAAGGGGTGGGGTAAGCATGACAGAAATAATTAAGGAACTAGTAAAGGATGTTTTAATTCTACATCATTCATGAGAGAGAAAAAAATCCCACTGAAGGCATTGAGTAAAAAGGTCACACAAGACAAACCAATCAGAAAAATTACAAGAAAAATCTAGCCAAGCTAGAGTTTCCACTGTGTGATTCCTTAAACCTCTTGTATTAGAGGCACATGAGATATATGCAAATGACCCCTTAAGGACATCAGGTGTTTCAGCTATATGTGAGCTCTCAGTTCCCATGACTTTTTTTCCCTTTTTAAGTCTGTTATGGGCAAATTCAGGCAAATAAAGCCAAACCCCACTAGCTGCAGACATGCATGTTTCAGCCTTCTTCTGGCCTTGTCAGCACAGCATAAGTGGACTGTTTGACTACCCTTTAGAAACACAGGGTTGTCGTACCTAACTGATGTCCATAACCATTAGGGTGTCTGCAAAATATCCCAACTAACAAACTAAAACAATGAATAAAAAGGTCACAGACAAACCAATCAGTAAAAACTGCAAGAAAAATTTAGCCAAGCAAGAGTTTCCACTGTGTGATTCCTTAAACCTCTTGTATTAGAGCAAAATCAGAACTGTCAAATAGCTGAAACACCTGATGTCCTTAAGGGGTCATTTGCATATATCCAATGTGCCTCTAATAGGAGAGGTTTAAGGAATCACACAATGGAAACTATAGCTTGGCTAATTTTTTTCTTGTAGCTTTCACTGAATGTATTGAAAAGTAGCAGATGGACATGCTTTAGAGTCCTTTTTTTAGTACTTGTCACTTGTACATGATACAGCACGGATCATTTACAGCAGTGAGAGTTTTCACACCTCAGGATGAAAGTGTGGGGGAAGGTCTGTTATTTCCTTTAGAACTACAAAAGAAACACTTTACAAAAACCTGCTATGTACCTGCTTTCTTTTACTGGAAATAGCTAACAGCTATTTATAGCATAGAACAAGCTCTGACAGGCACATACATGAAGCTCGCTCATGGAAACATCGAAGCAGCTTTGTTACAGAAGTTGCGTTAAATGACAGTGTTTCACAGTCCTGCCATTCTATCATAATGGCTTGAGAAAACAACACCACTTCCTTATTAGTGTGACTCATATAAAGAAGGCTTGAAATATATTTTGGAAGAAGGAATGAAAGCAACAGAACAAGATCATATTACCAAGGCAGGCCCCACATTATGGTAAAAACATTAAATGTGTAGTGCTTTTGAGACATTAAAATAGCTCAGGAAACAAAGACACAATGAAAAATATACATTTTTGACTTCTAAGGTAGAGTTTTCCTTTAACAGAAACGATATTGACTAATTTACAGTAATCATTGTGGTTTTAGCTACATGTGTTTCCTCTATTTTCTGTGAACTTTAAAGATTTCAAACAATAATACAGAACGGACCCCTTGTGATGCAAAACTTCTGACTTTTGATTTCATTGAAACTCATTTTGATAGTTTTGACCCATTGTTTATTTCTGCAAGCTAATTATGCACAAGTTAACTAATAAGGTATATGCATTTAATTCCATAAATCTTGTTATGTACCACTCCAGTGGCTCTCTGCTATGTGTCTCTGTCTACTAGCCTTTACTTGCTAGTATATGTTCTAGTCCTGCAAGACCTGAATAGGATAAATTGTGTATCAGAGAATGAATGAATATTTATGCTACCATTGTTGTGGTAAAGATCTTTGTTGATTCAGTAAACTGTGTGAACTGGTAATCATTAATCTGGGAAAATAATAGCTATTAAAATGCAATCACATTTCAGAAATCAGTATCACAGCCACATCATGTGTTGTACTATAAGAATAAGTGACTTATCTAAAGATTATTTTCAGCACTTTTTCATGAGTTATCTATCAAGACAATTGGTATGAAGAGGACAGCGGCAGACTTAACAGGCATTGCAGAGGTTGATTTCTCAGTGTAATAATTATCATACTACTGTTTTATATTAGATCCACTCTTAAGAACAGAAAACATTAAACTTTTTTTGCAAGCTTCAGGGATGCTGCACTTTTAAAATATTATTAAACTGTAGTTCAAGTGGTCCTGCTATAAGTAATCACCATTTGTATAACTCCATCAAGTTTATTTTATTTATTTATTTATTTTACATTTGTTTACTGGGAAGGTCCGATTGAGCAGAGTAGCCCATTTTCAGAGGAAGCCCGGGAATAAAACCTCCAGGATGCTATGATATACTGAGTTTTAACATTATGTTAACCAAATAACATAGTTCCTAGCCTAATAAAGGACAGGACATTGATACACAGAGTTTTTTGCCAAAAAGCATAACATTATGTTAATACAGTGACAGACAAAAAAATACATAGTTCCTGATCTAATTAAGGACATCACTACATACCATATAAGAGAGTAGACCATGTACAGTAATCTATGCTTTACATGTGGAACAGGTCACATGATAAATTTAGACTACATGCATTTTTCCATGATCAGAAGTAATTTTTTTTTTTGTATGAGAATTGAGAGATGGAGTAGTATGAGGGATGGGCTAGGAGAAAGAGAGAAATAGAGTATAGTGAGAGGAAGCAGGCAGGGGTAGGGATGGGGGGAGTAGTGTAGTTGTAGTATCTTTAGGAAAAAAAAGAGTTGTAGTGGTCAGTCTGGAATCAGGCAGAGCAAGTAGAGTACAGAGAGAGAAAGCAGGGGGGTGTTAAGGGATGGGAAGGAGTAGTGTGTTAGTAGGTGGTGTAGAGAGGGAGAGTGATGTCTAGGTCAGCCTGGGGTAGTGCAGGAGCATAGCCAGTTATTAGTAAAGTGATCCCTAAGTAGTGACTTGAATTTGGAGATATTGGTGGTATTTCAGATGTCTTGGAGTATAGACTAAAATTTTTTGGATATCTGTTAGAGAATAGAGAGTCCCCAAAGGAATTGTTAGATTTAGTGACTTTCAAAAGGAGTTTGTCAGAGGGTCTAAGTATTCTAATGTTGCTGTATTCCTGCAGTATATTTTTGAGTGCAGGGCAGTTATTCAGTTTGTGAATTATGGAGTGGGCTGCAATTAGTTGGTTCAGGGATAGGTTCATAGGTTCATAGGTTGGTACTAGGCTATCAACCCTAGGGCCTATACAAGCCTAGCCATAACAATTCCCTGGCTATTTCTTCCTACACTATTTACTTCCCTGGACCCCTGTCTAGCATGGCGACTGACGTGATACCCGGGGTGAATTTCCTTTCTCCCATCCAATCATCAAGGTTCCTTTTGAAGAGGGCCAAAGAGGCACTCTGCTTGACATGTATGGGCAATCTGTTCCAGAGTCTGGGGAGTCTCTGGGTCAGGAACCTATCCCTCCAGCATGTTTTGTTTATTGTGATGACAAGGTTTAGATCCCTGGAGCGTGTGGCTCTGAGGGATTGGGATTTCTTTAAGTGTAGCATGTCCAGCAGCTCTGGGTTTGACATGGCCTTATATGTTAAGCAGAGATCACCTCTGAGTAGACAATATGTGACAGAGTATAGCTGGAGTTTTTTAAGCTGGTCAGCGTAGGCCATCTGCTTTAGACCAGTTGTTGCAGATGTCTTGACAGCTACATACCAAACGGGGAGTTGTATTCTATAATGGGTCTAATGAGGGATGAGTACAGTGGGACAATGACCTCCTTTTTTCTGGATGAAAAGCCCTTAGTGATGAGGTGTGCCACATAAAAGGATTTCCTGACTGTTGTGGTAATGTGGTTATCGAAGGTGAGACCACTGTCCACCTGTGTCCCTAAGTCTCTTCTCACACTTTCGGTGTTTAGTGTACTGCCACCTATATGGTAATTCACAGGTACATGTTTTTTCCCAAAGGGGATAACTATACATTTCTTGGCATTGAGCTTAAGCCTATGGCTCTGTTACCAAGCATCTGTTTCTGTAAGGCCCTTTTGTAGAGTATCCACGTCATTTGGGGATTCAATAATGGCTCCCAGTTTGCAGTCATCTGCAAACTTTGTTAGCCAGAGTCCTTTAGTGTTGGCCCATACTTCAGAGAAGTAGATGCCAAAGAAGAGCGGTCCCAGGACTGAACCCTGAGGTACTCCACTTGTCACTTGTCTGGAGCTGGATTTGGAGTCAGCTACTTTTACAGTGTGGGTTCTATCAGTAAGCCAGTTAGCAACCCATTGGGTGATGTAGGGATTAATGCCCAGCTTAGTAAGTCTATCTATGATTCCAGAGTGAGGGATGGTGTCAAAGGCCTTGGCAAGGTCTAGATAGGCTGTGTGGACCACCTTACCCTTGTCCATGGCTCTGGAGACTGATTTGAAGAAGTCAATCAGGTTCAGGAGACAAGATCGGCCCTTCACGAACCCAAACTGTTTTTGAAGGTTGCCAATGTCTTTGTTTATAAGTTCCATGATAATACGCTATATGGCCTTGCAGATAAGGCTAGTCAGACTGATGGGATGGTAGTTTCTGGGATCCAAGGTGGATCCTCCCTTGTGGAGTTGGATAACTATAGCTCTGCGCCACTCAGTGTGCATGAAACCTGAGGTGAGGCTATGATTAAACATGACACTTAGGTGAGGTGCCAGTTCATATTGTAGTTCAAGTAGTACACAGCCTGGAATGTCATCTGGTCCCATGGAAGCTGTATTCTTAGCTTTGGAGAGTGCGTTTTTTACCTGTGTGGCCATTATTACTGGAATTTGGCAATCTTCCAGTATTGAGATGGGCCATTTAGGGGGTGAGAGGGGGGTGAAGTTGGCACTGAATCGATCTGCCAGGATATTGGCAATATCCTTGGGATCAGTATATTTAATGCCATTCTGTTTTAGCTCAGAACAGATCTGAGCATTGCCATTTAGATTCTTGGCATAGTTATAGAATGCCTTGTGGCTGTCTTTGAAATCTTTGGCAATCTTATTTTTGTAACTAGCTTTGGAGGATTTTATGAGGGATCTGAGTTTCTTACTGAGGCTGGTAAGGGAATTTTTTGCATCCTGGGATTTTCCTCTTTTTTGCAACAGTTTCTTCCTTTTGTTGTAAAGTTTGTTTATGGCAGTGGACCACCAGATTGGCTTCCTTTTTTGGATGAGAGCATCTTGGTTCTATTTGGGATGGCACGATTCATGCATGAGTGGATGTGCTCATACAGTGCTTTAGTGTAGGATTCAGCAGTTGACTTTCAGTTCCCGTCTGCATGGGTGTCATGAAGTTTGTCACTTCTGACTTGAGTAGCATGAAGTTGGCTTTGGAGAAGTTTTTTATGGATGTTTCCTTACTGGGGGGTGGGGGTGGGATGTGGATGTTAAGGGTGATTAGCTTATGGTCAGACTGGACTAATGAGAGGGTGACCATAGGTGTGGAGCATCGATTTCCCATGTTGGTAATGACCAGGTCTAGGATATTGGAGCCCCTGGTGGGACTATGGATTAGTTGATCCAGGGCATTGGAATTTATGAATTCCAAGAACTGTTGGGCAAAGGTGTTGGTACATGAGTAGTTTTCCCAGTTAATGGCAGGGTAGTTAAAATCACTCAGTATTAGGGTGTTTGGTTCTATCTTAATATTTTCCAGTATGTTTAGAAAGGTGTAGTGAGAATCTTGGGGCATGGTGAGGATCTGTAGCAAGCTACAATTTGCATTGCAGTCTTACCTAGTGTTTGTTGCACCTGGAGAATTTCAGACGCATTGTGTTGGGCAACTAGCCTGGTGGTGTGAATATCCTTGGTGAATATTGACACTCCTCCACCTTTAGTGTTTCGGTCCTGGTTTGGTGGCCGAAAAGTGTGGTAAGAGTTGTAGCCTGGTATTGCAGGGGTGCTCTCTGGAGCCTTGAACCAGGTCTCAGTTACTGCACAGATATCGATGTTCTTCATTTTTAGGAGTGCCTAGAGAGAGTGCATTTTGAGGTTTAGACTTCTAGCATTGAGTAGCATTACCTTCAGGTTTTGCATGCTTGTACCTGTTACGGTGGTGGTTTTGTCCTTTGAACTTTTCCTAAAAAAGGCACTATAGGGGTGGCAAGAGCCTTAGCCAATATCCTGAATCCCAGGGGCCACAGGTGCAGACCATCTCTGGCAAAGCATTGTGGTCTGTCGATCATATCATCCCAGGCAGACAGATACTGGATCCCCTTTGAATGACACCAGAAGCTTAGCCAATTGTTGAAGTCAATAATGTTGTCCTTAT
Source organism: Protopterus annectens (assembly GCF_019279795.1). NCBI lineage: Eukaryota > Metazoa > Chordata > Ceratodontiformes > Protopteridae > Protopterus > Protopterus annectens. The sequence goes on along the minus strand of NC_056736.1, from coordinate 258,535,126 downwards.
ATTGTGGTATCATTCTGGGCAAAGGCAGGATACTACTCAGGGCTAAGGTCATACCTGCCTGGGCCGCATGATCTAAGAGCTCTTCCATGTCTCTTTTCATGTAGTCCAGGGAGGCATGTCTCAAGTCATTCACTCCAACATGGACAATGACAGAGTCATATTTGTACTTGTTGTAGAGTGACTTGATTGCATGCATTATGTGGCGGATCCTGGCACCCGACAGGCAGCTGACTGTAATTTTCTCCTTGTTCAACCTGATGAGTGGGACATCAGTGTGCCGGACTATAGAGTCACCTATGACTAAATTATTAGGTACGTTGTCTTGCCTTATGGGCTGTTGCTGGGTGGCACACTGGTGTTGTGAGCTATGTGACACTTTGGTTGTGATTGGTATTTGTTTACGTTTCAACTTCAGAGGTCCTTGCTGCTTGGGCAGGTTACAGTTAAGGGCCTCTGCATATGTGGATTTAGTGTTGCTATATGTGGGTGTTGGTAGTGTGGGTTTAGAAGGGCTCTGTGTTGCTTGATGTGTAGTGTAGGTGTTAACCTTCTCCTCTTGACTGTCTAGCACAATCTTGGGTGGAGAGAGCTTTGCTTCCATTTTGGCTATGTAAGTGCATCTCTCACAGGTTGTAGTGTTGGGTGGTAGGAGGAGAGGGTTGTCTGTGTACATGAGGCAATTGCTGCATTGCCCCAGAATGCCCAGATTCACCAGGTGGACAGGAGAAATCACTGGAAGCTGACCCTTGGACATGCCTGGTTTGGATAGTAAATTTGGCAGTGCCATCCAGTTTATGTCGTGAAGATCAGAGCAGTGGTAGGTTCTATAGGGATGATTAGTAGCACATTTATTTATTTTATTTATTTAACATTTGTTGACTGGGAAAGTCTGACTAGGACAGAGCCTATTTTCAGCGGAGGACTGGGGAGAAATGCTCCAGATGCATGTCTTTGGATTGTGGGAGGAAACCGGAGTACATGGAGGAAACCCACGCAAACACAGGGAGAACATACAAACTCCACACAGAAGGCACCCCAGCTGAGAATCGAACCACAGAACCTCTTGCTGTGAGGCAATAACATTAACCGCTGCACCACTGCACTGCCCTCTTGCTATTTTATTATAACATGTCACTAATTTATTCATATCAGATTTTTGGAGGCTTGTGAACATAGGTGAGGAGTATAGGAGGGTGGAGAGCAGGTGTGTTCTGGCTATGGAGTGTCGGGTTGTGCTAGTAAGGTAAGGTTTGGATCTGTAGAGTGATCCAAGCTTTATGTGGACCTTTTTTTTGAATAGTGCTATGTGTTTATCAAATTTTAGGCAATTATCTGTTTCTACCCCGAGTAGCTTGGTGTGCTCAACAGGTTCAATTTTGGTATTGTTGGTGGAATATATAATGAATGAGGGCAAGAGGTTTTGTGTTTTGGCACGGGTGATAGTATTAGTTTTTTTTTTGTTAGGATTGAGTACTGATTGGTAGTCTGACAGATAGTTTTTTATGTCTGAGAAGGATTTTTGGGTTATTTCTAGGAGTTCTGGTAAGGTTTGAGCTGAGCAAATGAGGGTGGAGTTCTCTGTGTATTGTATAATGGAGGCTACTTGGGTGGCTGTCCAAAATTTCTTTATGAAGATGGTCAATAATCGGGGACCAAGGATTGATCCTTGTGGCACCCCTACTGAGACTGATAGTAGGGGGAGATATGGTTTTGCCACCTGACTGCTTGTTGTCACTCAGGTAAATAATTATGGAACCAGGATAGTGTTGACTGGGAAAGATTCAGGGAAACTAGTTCACTGAGTAGTTTATGATGTGATACTGTGTCAAATGCCTTAGATATGTCAAGAAATATGGAGGATACATGGTGACCCTTGTTCCTGGGCTCATTGATAGTGTTGGTGAAGCTAATTAATGCTATAGTGGTGCTGTGCTTGGGTCTAAAGCCATGCTGGGTAGTAGAGAGGAGGTTGTTGCTTTCTAAGTAGTGAAGTAGTTGTACATTAATGCATTTTTCAAGGATTCTGGCAAGTGGTGAGAGTATTGCTATTGGTCAGTAGTTAGAAAAATCTGTGGTGGAGCCACCTTTGTGCAAAGGGGTGATATGAGAGATTTTCCAGAGCCTGGGGATGTATTGTTCTAATATGGACCTGTTGATAAGTAGTGAGACAGGATAAGATATGGACTCTGCTGCTAGTTTGAGAAATTCAGTTGGAAGTTGGTCAGCGGTGACGGTTGTGGGTTTTAGTTTGAGTACAAGTCTTTTGATGGTGCTTGTTTGGATTTGAGTAATAGAAAAATATTCGGGGTAAGGTTCTAAAGCAGTTGGAACTGAAGGAAGTACATTACTGTCATTTTTTACAAGGTATAATACTGAGTTTATGAAATGGGAGTTAAATTGTGATGCTATAATATTTGTGGTATTTGTGGTGGTGGGTGAAGGAGTAGTAGTTTGACCAGGATTGATGAGCTGATTTATGTCTGCCCAGAATTTTTGGGGATTATTTATGTGATTTTGTTGGGCTGAAGTAAAATGTGCTTTTTATTGATATTGATTTATTTATTTGTTTTTTTTTTTGCTTCATTTCTTAATTGCTGGTATCATACCTCTCAACTGTACAGATTTTCACAGAATGTCCAGATTTCTGCCTCATTTTTTATGTCTGTTACTCATAAAATTGTGGTTCTCTGGCATGTTATTGGCAAATCATTAAGGACTGAATTCAAAAAATAATGACAGACATTTGAGATTCGGACTTCATACCCTTCAGAAAATTCATGCTTGTGTGGAACCATTTATTCTATCAACTTTTTAAGTTTGTAAGAGCAATATTTTAAATTTGTTCTTATTTTTGGTCCTTTGTCCCCCCCCATTATTTATAGCTTTTTCTCTAAGAGGTTGAGAGGTATGGCTGGTATGTATAATAGGAAGTTTGTTTTTTGGTCACTTGATATTGTACCAGGTTGTATCTCTATGTTTGAGGAGTTACAGCATGTCCTTGATAAGCCAAGATGGACTATTAGCTTTTACTGGGATCTTTCTAAGAGGTGCTTGGCTATCTAGTATACCTAGAAAAGTTTTATTGAAGTATTCAACTGCATAATCAATGTGGAGGTATTTTAGGGGTCCAGTTGCATTGTTTGAGAAGGTGTTAATAGAAGTTAATAGTGTTTTCTATGACTTTATAAATTAAGGTATTATGAAAAACAGCCATACACTGCCAGATATCCCAATAGATTCCAGAATTCCAAAAACACACAACATTTCTCCAAAACTATTCTTTATTAAAACACAGAATCCTCTCTCTAAGAGCCTCGGCATACAGCCTTTACAGAGTAAAAAACTAATACACATAAAGAAACACTTATATATACTCTTAAGTTAATTGACTTCAATTAAATACAATTAAATAATTGGATACCATTACAACTAAACACTTTCCAATTACATTCCACATTCAACCCCCTTGGAGCAAGGGTGTCATATTTCAAAATAAATACTGTTTCTTTATATAACAGTTTTTTTCTTTAAACCTTGTTTATTATATGGATCACATTTTACTTGATCTAAAATAGTAGCTGTTAATCCACTTTCATCATTTTGATGAAATTCTTGAAAATGGCAAGCATTATTTTAGGTTTATAGATGATTTATTTTTTTTTATGTTGAGGTGGTTATGAATTAGTGACTTTATTGATTATGTACAGAATAATATATTTAGTTTATGTTTTAATGATTTGAAAGTAGGTAATAAAGTTACTTTTTTAGATGTTATGTTCGAAGGTTTGGAGGGTATGGCCATACATACCAGAGTCCACAGGAAATTTGTGGATGGAAATCAAAGAGGAGGTTGTGCAATGTGGAATCTGAATTTATTCAAGAGATTGAACACACTAAAGGTATGTTTTGAAAGAGGGGATATGATATTAATATACTTAATGAAAATGTTAATGACATCTTGAATTTAAATATGCAAAGGACGCAAAATGTCAGATGGTTTATTGTCATTAATGGAAAAAAAGGAGAATGAGTGTAAGTAACAAACCTGACAATAAAAAGATATTTTGTTACGACGTATAGTCCCTTTAGTGATAAGGTGATAAAAATAGCTACGTATTACTGGAATTTTTTGGTTAAGCATAAAGATTTTAAGAAATTATTGGCTGGAATACCAAGTATTACATTCAAAAGAGGGAGAAGTATTGGTGGTATGATCATACAGGGAAAATGTATTATGCCAGAAGTACTTATTAGTAGATATGTTATGAATTTATATCCTCCATTTAGAGGTACTAGGTCATGTGGTGAATGTTGCACTTGTAAGTATGTAGTACCATTTTCTGACTGTATAAATGGTGTGAAGTATGAAGCAAAAGACACCTATAGTTGTGAATCAGTGGGAATTATACATACTATTAGGTGTCCTTGTGATAGATTTTATGTATGGGAAAGTAAGCAGGCTTTTAAAACCCGCTTACAGGAACATCTTAGAGACATAAGAAAAGGTAGACAAGAAAGCCCAATTGCTTGCCATTTTCAAGAATTTCATCAAAGTGATGAAAGTGGATTAACTGCTACTATTTTGGATCAAGTAAAATGTGGTCCATATAATAAACAAAGTTTAAAGAAAAAGCTGTTATATAAAGAAACAGTTTTTATTTTGAAATATGACACTCTTGCTCCAAGGGGTTTGAATTTGGAGTGTAATTGTAAAGTTTTTATTTAGTTGCAATGGTATCCAATTATTTAATTGTATTTAATTGAAGTCAATTAACTTGAGTATATATAAGTGTTTCTTTATGTGTATTAGTTTTTTACTCTGTAAAGGCTGTATGCCAAGGCACTAAGAGAGAGGATTCTGTTTTTTAATAAAGAACAGTTTTGGAGAAGTTTTGTGTTTTTTTTTCAGAATTCTGTAATCTACTGGGATATCTGGCAGTGTATGGTTGTTTTTTATAATTTCCTCTTTGGACTGTGGTATTGGAGATTAAGATATTATGGTATGATTTCTCAGAACAGGAGACGACTTATGGCATGGTACACGTCTATTTTATTTGTGAGGAGTGAGTCTGGAGTATTATATCCCTTTGATGGTGCTTTAACTAGATGCTTCATCAGATAGTTATGACTAATAGGACTAAACAAAATTGTGTGTGCATCGTACTTTTACAATGTATAATTTGGTAACTGGCATCACTCAATATAATGCGGTTTGGAATAATCATTCAAACATTTTCATAAAAAAAATCCCCACGTTTGAATTTGGATAGTGACATTGACTTATAGTTTCTAACAAAATACATCCATATAATTAATTTTAATGCTATGAAGTATTTTAGAATTGTCCATAAATGTTAAACATTAGGGATAAAGAGATTTTTGACATATGTAATATTGTGCTCCCTTGCTATCCTTTTACTAGAGCTAAATAAACCATGCATCTGTGATGATCTATACACATACCTCTCAACTGTCCCTGATTTTCAATACATTGTCATGCTTCCCATGACTAATTCTGAACTGGCTGTTTTGTTATTAGGGCTCATAACACACTATACATTACCATAACTGATTTCTTTACATCTCTGTCTTTATAGCCAGTTCAGTGTCTGGTAGTTGTATCTGGTATGTTTGAAGTGACAGGCGTATATGTTTCTGTATATATGCTATCTTGAGAAGTCTTATTTACAACTTTTTTAATTGTTGTAAACCTAATTAGACATCGCCTGCAGAAGGTCAACCTTTTTGCCTAGACCATTATTTCCCAGGTTTGTTTTCAGTGGTATAATATATGGGTTCCCTGCAAAAGGTCGTGTGTATTTGGTCAACAGCTGTTTTGCCGACCATTTATCAATGACTAAGCAGCTAGATGATGGGTATCTGAGAGAGCACAATTTTCAGGTTGTGGAATATGTCCTTGCCCTGTGTTTGCATGATTTCATATAATATAATTAGCAGGGGGTGCAGGGATGCTTGTCCCCTGGAAAGTGCAATGTTTTTATTTTTTTTAACTTTACATTATGCATGCATTGAGGCTGATTCTTGGTGCATGCTTAGTTGTGTGTTGATGTTGGCATTGTTGATGTTTTATGTAGACATTTTGCATGTTGACATTGGGTGTCCCTCCCTCCCTCCCTCTGTCTCTCTCTTTATATATATATTATATGTTTCACAGATTTTATTTTACCACTGTCTGCACAACAGGCATTTTCTACTCAGAAGGTTGTATCTCTGTATCAGTCCTCTGAGAAACTGACAAAAATAGAAGTCATATTTTACATTTATTATAGCTTCTAAAGTTAAATATGTTTTTAGTAAAAAAAGTGGGTATGATAAGGTAATTATGTTTATGATATCAACAGCATTAAGTTAGGTAATTAGGTCTTCAGAAATTTGAGATTAGGTAACTGGAGTTTGGCACAAAAACAGATTAACTGGTAAATTTTGAAATGAGACTCAGACTGTATTAATAGGCTTTTGAAACTAAACAGGGTAGAGAGTAGTTAATTATGGAATTTGAAAGTAAGGAGAGTGAAAATAAAGTAATTAAGTACTGTGTAACCTGAGAACAAGCTTACTCATGAAGCTCTGAATAAATCAGCTGAGAGGTTTACATAATTAAAAAAGGGCATTGTTTGCAAACCTGTGCAGTTGGTACTGATGCATACCACAACATGGCCTAATACAAGTAAAGAACTTCCTGTTATCAAGTTCCAAGCAATGTTGTATAATACAAACCACATAGTAGATTGTAATTCCTGATTTACTTTATTTAAAAAGCAGAAACTTTACTGTATAAAAGTAGATATGTCATGCCATAGACATTTACAATTATTCTTTGGAGAGAATTTATTCCTGATTATACAACGACCCCCCCCCACATTAATTTTCCAAAACGTGCACATTGATTGTCAGCATGCATGTTGTAAATCAGAGTTATAGTAATGGAAAAAGGTCCAGTCACCCAGACTTTTTACCTTAGTATAACTTTTTTTTACAGCAACGGAGAACGCAAGATCTCCATTGCTTTTTACAACCTGTCTCGCTATGTTAAACAAGTTTAACATAGCGAGACAGCTTTAAAAAAAGTAGCGGAGATCTTCCTATCTCCGTTGCTTTTTTTAAAGGTGTCTCGCTATGTTAAATGGGTTTAACATAGTGAGACAGCTTTAAAAAAAAGCAACAGAGATTCTCTGCCGCAGAATACCAGACAGCTGCGGAAGGGTAGCAAGGAGGTATTATACAATGCCATTATTTAAGAAAAGTAATTATTTTTTTTCTTAAATAATGTCATTGTATAACAGCAATAACCCACTCCTGTGTGTGGGTAATGCTGGATTTACCCACGGTTGTCTTTGTTTGGCCACTTGGGCTTCACCCTCGTGACCAAACCACACCAACCGTGGGTAAATCCAGCATTACCCACACCCAGGCGTGAGTTATTGCTATAATATAACATGGCAGAAAAGTGTCTCTATGAGCAAGAGCTTATGAGCTAGTCCTTAAAATGACAACAGAGATGCCTTGTGGCTGGGCTATGTATCTCTATCCAGCAAAGTCCAACGGAAAGTATTTCAATGCATGATCTCCTATAGCCAAAAATGATCACAGTTTGGTTGTTTCTAGAAAATAAGAAATGGAACTGAAAATCTTCTAAGTGCCGACATCTGTTTTCCACTGATCAACTTCTACCTGATTATAGTTTTATTGGATCATAGGATCATATGAGGTTACTAGGCTGTTGGCCCTGAGGCCCTTATAAGCCTAGCCAAGAGATTAGCCCATGTTTAGAAAAGTCAGCACCCAAAGACCCTGTCCAGCAAGGACACAGGTGGAATCCCAGGTGTGTATTTTCTGTTTTCCGAACAGTTATCCAGGTTGCGCTTAAAAAGGGATAACGAGGTACTCTGCTTGACATGGTGAGGGAGTCTATTCCACAGATATGGGAGTCTCTGGTACACAAATCTGTCCTGCCAACAAGTCCTATTGATATCACAGACCAGGTTGAGTTCATGCGCGTATGGGTTGCTTGAGTGGAGCTTGACCTGTGGATATGCAGCAATCCCATCAAGGGGGGTCTGAGATTGCTTTATATGCCAAACAGAGATCACCCCTGAGGAGTCTGTATGAAACTGAGTAGAGGTATAGGACTTTTAGCCTATCTGTGTAGGGTAGATGTTTGATGCCCTGGATTCTCCTGGTGAGGAACCTCTGTGGTCTTTCCAGCTGCTGCATGTGCTTGGCGAGGAACATGCCGAAGGGGGAATTGTACTCAATAATTGGCCTTATAAGGGAAGAATACAGAGATATTATGACGTCTTTGTCCCTGGATGAGATACCCTTACTTATGAGGTGGGCCATGTAGAAAGCTTTCCGTACAACGGAAGCAACATGGTGATCAAAAGTAAGGTTTCTATCAACCTGGGTGTCCAAATCCTTCCCTACTGATTGTGTACTTAAGACATTGTTATTAATGTGATAATATGTGGGGATATCATTCTCCCCAAAGGCCATGTTTCTGGTACCAGTCATTTGTTTGGGTGAGACCCTCTTGGAGGACATCCACATCACTTGAGGAATTGATGACTGTGCCCAGCTTGCAGTCATCTGCAAACTTGGTCAGCCATAGCTCACTGGTTTTGGCCTGCACCTCAGAGAAGTATATGCTGAATAACAGAGGCACCAAGACCGATCCCTGGGGTACACCACTCATTACAGGTTGACTGCTTGAGGTGACTTCCCCTATTTTGATTAGGTGGGTTCTATCACTGAGCCAGTTTACTACCCATCTGGCAACATATGAATTGATGCCGTTTATCCACTATGCCCAAATGGGGAATAGTGTTGAAGGCTTTGGCCAGGTCAAGATAGGTGGTGTGCACCATCTTCCCCTTGTCCATGGCTTTGGTGACTGCCTCAAAGAAGTCAATCAGATTTAACAAACATGACCTCCCCTGTGTGGGGTCGAGTGTTTGGAGGTTGCCAATATCCCTGTTAATGAAGTCCATGATAATCCATTCTGTGGCCTTGCAGATCAGGAAAGTTAGGCTGATGGTTCTATAACTTGCCAGACTGGTGGACGCTCCATCTTTGTATAAAGGGATGACAGTGGCTGTCCTCCACTTGGCAAAGCCAGTACTCAAGCTTTGGTTGAATAGGGTGCCTAATGGTGCTGCAAGTTCATGCCTGAGTTTATGTAGGATGCAGCCAGGGATGTTATCGAGTCCCATGGAGGCTGTATTTTTTGCCTTTGAGAGGGCAGTGATGACCTGTTCCCTAGAGATAAGGGGTGGGGGGCAGGTACTGGGGATGTCCTGATTTACTGATGGGGGGAACAGAGGGGAGAAGTTTTCGCTGAATCTGTCAGCCAATAGATTAGCTATATCTACAGGATTTGTGTATGTGGTGCCCTTGACCACCAGTTCTGAACAGATCTAGGTTCTTCCTTTGAGATTTTGGACATATGTGAAGAAGGCCTTATGATTGTCTCTAGTAGATGTGGCCAATTTGGACTCAAAGTTGGCCTTAGAGGATTTCACTAGTGCTCTTATTTGCTTATTCAGGGTAAGGAGAGATTGCTTCCAATTGGGTACCTGCTCCTTTTTGGTCCTGGACAGCAATTTTTTCCTTTTATTATATAGTTTATTTATTGGAGATGTCTACCAGACAGGTTTATTCTTACTTGCAGAGGATGATTTTGTCCTGTTGGGTATTCCTGATTCAGTGCATCTATATAAATGCTCATATAGTCCTTTGGTGTAGATTTGGACAATGATGCCAATTCTGCAGTGAGGGAGGGGGCAGTGAAGCTGTTTATACCATCCCTCATGAGGTTGTAATCAACTTTGGATAAGTTTTTTTTGTTTAACTCTAGCTAAAGGGGGGTCAGGGGAGATGGTGACTTTGAAAGTGACTGTTTTATGGTTGGATCTTACCAGGGAGGATGATACTTTAGGGGTGCTGCAGTGGTTACTCATGTTGGTTAATACCAAGTCCAAGATATTATCACCTCTTGTGGAGGTATCAACTAGCTGTTCCAAGGCATTTGCATTGCTAAAATCGAGGGATCTATGGGCATTTGTGTTCTGGCATGAATAGTTTTTCCAGTCTATGGTTGGGTAATTAAAGTCACCCAGGATCAGGGTAAAGGGTTAAATCTTGATAGATTTAAAGTGGTCCAGGTAGATGTAGTGGGCATCTTGAGTCAAATTTGGGGGCCTGTTGCTAGCTATAATTTGAATAGGGGTCTTGTCAATGATTAACTGCACCTGTAGTGTCATACTGTTTGACCAGCCTGGAGGTGTGTGTGTCTTTAATATATCTTGAAGCTCCACCTCCTTTGACTTTGCTGCCCACAGTTTGGGGTCTGAATGTGTGATAGGATGAGTAACCAGGTAAGGCTGGGTGCTCTCCGCAGCTTTGAACCATGTTTCTGTGACTGCACAAATGTCAGCATCTTCCAGTATTAAGAATGCTTGCAATGAGTGCAGTTTCATATTTAGATTCTTAGCGTTAAGCAGCATGACCTTTAATTTGTGTGTTGTTGAAATTTTTATGTTGGTAGTATTGACCTCATGACATTTTCCTAAAAAAGGCACTATGGGGAGGCAAGGGCCTTTGCCAGAAGTCTGAAGCACAAGAAAGACAGATGCAGGCCATCTCTAGCAAAGCATCATGGTCGGACGATCATATCTTTTCAGGCTGTCAGGTACTGGATCCCCCTGGAATGATACCAGAAACTAAGCCAATTGTTAAAGTCAATCATTTTCTGTTTGTATTGAGGCATCATTCTGGGTAATGGTAGAATGCTGCTTAAGGCTAGGGACATACCTGCCTGGGACAGATATTCAGTGAGTTCAATCATGTCTCTCTTCATATAGTCCAAGGAGGTACGCCTCAAGTCGTTCACACCAACAAGGACTATGACAGAGTCATAACAGTACCTGTTGTGGAGAGACTTGAGTGCGTGTGTGATATGGCGGATTCTGGCACCTGACAAACAACTAACCATGTCTTTCTCCTTATCCAGCTTGGTGAGAGGCACATCTGTGTGTCTCACAATGGAGCCTCCTATTACTAATATGTTGGGTTTATGGTTAGGCCTTAGTGGTTGTGAGATACTGTTATTTGGACTATGCATGGTATGTGGTGTGGAGGATTGTGGAGTTCTCATGTGTTTTTGGCTCTGAGGTCTCCTTTATTTGGGTTTGTTTTTACTGAGTACCTCCGCATATGTGGGTGTGTGTTGTGCAGTTGTGGGTGGTGTTTGAGGTGTAGTAATTGTGTTGACAACCTTCTCAGTGCCAGATGTACTGGCTTGTGAGGGAGAGAGTGTAGACTTTAGCTTCTTTATGTAATTGCATATCTCACAAATTGTGTTCCTAGGTGGTAGTAGTAGATGGTTGTCTGTGTACATGAGGCAGTTGCTACACTGTCTCAGGATGCCCATATTGACCAGGCTGGCAGGGAAAATCATAGGAAACTGTCCATCCATATTTTTCAGAATCTGAGGAAGAGAGGCCAGGAGAGCTAAGGGGTAGGCCTAAAGCCCAAGTGCTTAAACCAAAACTAAGAGGCTTTGAATAACACTTAAAACCTAAACAGGTTAAAAACAGTGTAACAAATGCACCAGAGAAGATACAACTGGACACTCTAGAGAACAAGCAGCAGAAAAACCAAGATGAAGTAATACAGTTGGAGGAGGAAACACAAATACTCTAAAAGCAGCAAGCAGATGAATAAAGTTTTTTTTAAGTGGAAAGGGAGAAAGGAGGAACAGAAGATAATTCAAGGTTAAGAAACTAAGGAGGCTGGCCTTTTCAAATATTCTCTGTATTAGTAGAATGAGCTAATGACAATAGACTGGGAGGAGTGTCCCATATCAAATTTACATTAGAGGCAGTTAACTGCAAAGCCACCATGTATAAGAACAAGACACCAATAGGGAGAGATGATGGGAAACTATACTACAGCTACTAGCTACACTATTTTAGGCAGAAAACACTACAGAAATGTTTATCACAGCAGAAAAACATCAGCGAGCCACTAAATGAAAGTTTTAAACAGATAAAGGAGCAAGGAGACTCTAGAGAATGCTTTTAACTGCAAACAAATCAGTTATATGATACATGCCATGGCAGGAAATCAGAACAAACAAACAGATGCTTAACAAATGGAGAAAATTTCCAGTTAATACCTTTCACACAGTGAAACGAGATAAAAAAGCTTTACAAACAGTGTGAGGACCCTGTAGGGCAGACAGATAAAGTACAACTGTGCAGATTAGTTTATAACAATAACATACTGTAAAAGTATGCAGCAGACAATAAAAATGTGCTGCACATGGCTAGAATAAGCAATAACTAGTAAAAATAAGCAAAAAAAAAAAAAAAACAGGATACTTACTGTTGTATATCACAAATCAGAGTTGTAGTCAATGCCCCTCCTCCACTCAGCTCAATGTGTATAGACATAAATCCTCTCAAAGACAGGGCTTAAATACCAGAAGGTACAACCTGAAACTACTTTAACAAATTAGTTATATGATACAATCCTTGGCAGGAAATCAGAACAAACAAACAAATGCTTAACAAATGGAGAAAATTTCCAGTTAATACCTTTTATACAGTGAAACTAGATAAAAAAGCTTTACAAACAGTGTGAGGGCCTTGTAGGGCAGACAATTTTAGTACAACTGTGAAAATTAGTTTATAGCAAACTACTTATAGTCTTTTACAAGTTGTTAGTATCTATTATATATTTAAAACATTTTTTCTGGAAAAGTTTGTTTCATTTGTAAGTCAGCAGTTCCTGTTGTTTAACACATCACAGATAAATGGGAGAGAAAGCTATGGATAAAACAAATGCTCCAATATTTTCATCCATTTATATACTCTTGGATCTAGTCCTCCATTTTACTTTTTTAACAATATTTTTTTTCCCCATGTGATACATATATTAGAATATGAGGCTATAATGCATACATTCTAGCTATGTGATGTTTCTTTAAGATTCTCTAAACAGATCATGAGGGGCTCAAAGAAAGGAGGGAAAGGGAATGAGAGGAAAGTTTGTTTAAATAAAATAGGGAGGATCAAGATGGTGGCTGAACTATAAACACAGCGCAGCCTGTTCTCCACATTACTTAACTCAGCCAACCATCTTCACAAGTAAAACATGACATTAAATTTTGAAAGTTTGGACTTTTATCATCCTGTGGTATTTTTGCTCTTCCTTTTGATGATCCATGTAAACAAATAAGAAATCACCATTTAAAATCACTGGATTGTAGTGAGCTGGGCCACGAAGATACAAAACGGTATTTCCAGCCTGAAAACTGAGAGCAGTATAAGTTTGATCACAAAACCTTAAACGATTGTTTTATGAAGTAAAAAACAAAAAGGACTGAGTTTTTAAAACTAACTAAATAAATGAAATAAGATATATTTGCAAACATATAGAATGCTACAGAAGTAATAGATACACAAACTACCAAAATCAAACTCTCAACACTTACATGTCCTGAAAAACAGATCACCTCTAAGCATGCTCGAACATCAAAAGAACAAGAAGATAAAAAATCTACATGTAAAAATAAAACTGACCAGCTTTATACCTTAGAGGACTTAAAGGAAACATTTCAACCATTACAGCTGGCTATTTAACAGCTTTTTGATAAGGTGAAAGCATTTGGTACTACATTAAATCAAATTGTGACCAGACTTGAAATCACAGAAGCAGTATGGAAATGAAATAAAAATTGAACATCTGCAAAAAGACTATCCCTCAGATTTAATAAACTCCATGTAGGAATAGTGCAAGGCCTAGACAGTGTATACCATTGCCATGTCTGCAGCTCCCCCTTGGCAGCACACCTTGTATATTAATGAAGGTGTGCTACTGAGGGAGAGCCATGTAACATGGTTACTGAATCAGTGTAAGGGGTGTGTTACAGTACTTGGAGATGTGTAACACTCCCCCTGCACTGTCAAAGTGCCGGATGACACTGAAATATAAAAGTTAAATATGTGTTTACATGGCCTTTTTTTTATGTAGGGGGTGTGTTACAGTGTTTGTAACACATAGCCGGTACTGTCAGAATGCTGGATAGCACTGCAATATAAAAGTTAAATGTGTTTACTTGGCCTTTTATTTGTTTTTGTAGGTGGTGTGTTACAGTGTCTCTAACACACCCCCTGTACTGTCACTGAAATATAAATGTTAAATGTGTTCTCTTTCCAAGTGGTTTTTTTTTTTTTTTTGCAGGGGGTGTGTTACAGTGTCTGGTCTGGAGCTGAGTAACACCCCCCCTGCACTGTCAAAATGAAATGTAAATGTTAAAATGTCATTTCTCCTTTTTTTCCTTTTATTTATTTATTTATATTTCCTTGTGTTTGCACGGCGCAGTGCTTAGCAATGTACATATGCCAGACATCTAAAATAGAAAATGGATGCTTTTAATTTTAATAGAAAATGTCATGTTTAAGCATAGCTGAATGGGTTTGCCTGGCATGGTGTATTGCATAGCAGTGCTTAAATGTAAATGAAAGTTATATAGAAATGTATAGGTGAAATCTTCACATTCACATTAGCTGAATGGTTAGAGTCATGGCCTTGTGTGCAGTAGGTGCACAATATGAATACCCAGACAGGCCATTCAGCTTTTACATCTGATAGCATTAATTTATACATTTTTTTTTATCGAAGTATTTTTTTTTATCGAAATAGTTATTGATATTTGTTAACCGGGTTAGTCCAGCTGGTCCAGAAGCTCATTTTCAGTGGAGATACGAGGAGAAAAGCCCCAGCTGCACACAAGTGTCCAATACATTACAGTCACACTCCAAGATAACGTAATTAAAATACATAGGGTTAGGTCATATAAAGTAAAATACATACACATAATAATAAAGTATCATTAATGAGCAATTAATGTCAATATATATTTTATTTATTATTTAAAAATCTGGTTCTACTCTTAACTAAGCTCTGCTAAGCACTGCTAAGCCAATCTAAGCAATGCTTAAACAAGACCTGTTTTAGCAGTACTCAGCAACACACAGCTCTGCATAGCTGGTTTGGGCACTGCTAAGCAATGTCCATTTAAGCAGTCCTCAACTCAGCTAAGCGGGTTTGTGCACCGCTAAGCATTGTTAAGCAGCCCTTGTTTAAGCACTGCTAAGTTGAGCTCAGTGGGTTTGCACAGTGCTAAGCATCACTTAGCATTTTTAAAAATGGACAAATGGCAGCAAAGGGCAGGAAAAAAGCCTTATTTAAACTGAACAGGTGGGGACACAGCCAGAACCTGTTGGAGTTTGATCACTGCAAGAGCTATGGCTGAAGTTGGAGTGGGTGCACACTTCTGAGTGCAGTGCTGGGGCATTTTGGAGTCCGGGGTCATGGTTGGGCTCCTTGTGAAAGACCATGAAGACTGGCTACTACAGGCCCAGAGCCAGGGGTCTGAATACAAATCATAGGCCTGAGACCGGCTGACACATGACCTCACCATTGCAACTGGCATCCCCCACACTGGTGAATAGATGACCCATCATTATGATGACCTGAAGCATAGGAAGTTGGGGGTCTCTTGGCCCAGTGGATCCAAGATGCTCGGGACCGCAATGCTGCAGAAGTTTGTAAACATAGGAACCATTGATGTACCAAATTCTACTATGAATATCTAAGAAATCCAATATACCAGCAACAAGGGGCCAACAGAAACACATCAAAACAGCAAATGCATTTTTGTTTAGTCCCACAGAGTTCGGTCAGAAAGATCACATTCCAAGGAGCAAAGCTTCAATCTAAAACATTTTAAACAAATGAGTTTAATAGCCAATCCATTAATAGAAAAAAAGACTAAGAGCTTTCGTCCCTCAGCAAAAGCAAGGGGACTTCTTCAGAACAGTCATTACAAACAAAAACCTTTCTTTTATACAAGTTCAGTCACCTGATTAATGCATCCAATTCAATATTTAAAGTGACAAATACATTTATATCTAATTCTCCTCACTAATTTAAGTATAAAACTACCCAAATTCTGACTAAAAACACACAGAAAAAATTGTGTGCTGTTAAAATCATCAATACATTTTGTTTAAAATTCGTACTTATATAAAATATTTGTACTTAGAAATTTGTACTTAAAAAAGTTTATACTAAAATAGATAATGTTCATACTAAAGTCAAAAGAATAAAAGATCCCAATGTTGCAGTACATACTGTACTATAAATAGCATACTACATACATACAAAAATAAAACTTAGTACATACTGTGGATCAACCAAACTCCATAGTAGATGAAATACAAAATCTAACAGGAAGAAGTTAGTAATTTTATAATTTTAATGCCCACTTTTTAAGTATTGCAAGTAAGGAAATGTTATCGTTAATACCAGGGGCATTAACTGCGTTCAACTTTATTTGCTATTGTAATTCATCAACTCCAAATTCAATTCCCACCATCCACCTCTAGGGTGTTTAGGGACCACCTCCAATATACCAAATTTAAATCTAGAGAAATTTGGGCGTTTAATAATATGTCTAAATAAGGCATTACTAGTGTTCACTCTCTGTATAGCGTACACATGTTCATATTTCATATATATTTGAATTGTCTTTCTGTCTTACTGATATAATAATGCCCACATCCTACTCATAATCCAATGTACACAATGCCTCACATATTACAATTACCCTTCTGTAACCTTATTTCAAAGGGTATCCCTTCTAAAACCAAAATACTGTCCTTTAATATATACTGACATTGATTACAAGCTCCACAACTGGTGTTCCCCTTAGTGGGTGCAATCTCTCTAATTATGTTTTGTTCAAACAAAGATTTGCAATTCCTTCCTGTTTTTATATAAATCTAGGCTCACCACCAACATATTTCATGATTTCTAAGTTTGCTTAAAAATAGTCCAGTTTTTAACTACTATTTATTTGCCATCCTTACTGTTTGATGCATAAAGGATCACCAACCCCATTTTTGTGCACTGCCCTTCTTTGTCAACATTATTCTCCACTCTTGTTAACTCCCTACTGCCCAAAAGTGGCTTGAATTTTGTTCCCCAACCACTTTTTACTCTCTACTAATGTCAGCTATTAATGTGGTAGGATATCCTCTTTCTATAAACACTGAGCTAATTTTGGTAATTTCTATCTCATATAGTTCCAGCTCGGAGCACATACGTGCCGCCCTGACTAATTCCCCCTTATAAATATTTTGCTTAGTATATCCAGGGTGACAGCTCTGAAAATCTAAATAATTATTCATAAAGGTCTCCTTTCTATATATTGTTGTACATTTTTTCTTAATATTATCCTTACTTAGGGTGATATCCAAATAACTTATAGCTTCATTATTAAAGATACATGTAAACTTCAGAAAAGAAAGAATATTATTAATGTATTCTAAAAAAGATTCATTATTCTCTTCTTTGTTCTTCCAAATTATAAGAATGTCATCCAGGAAATGAAAATAACTAATCCATTTGTCAGGAAAATTACTGTTACCACAATCACTGCCACCCACAGTAGCATGTCAAAGGCCTAGAGGGTGGGACACATGTCACAAATATGAATACATGTCCTAAATGTTTCCTACCACTCTCTGGATGGCACAGTTACTTAACATATATACCAGAGGCACATGCCTCACCTGGACTGTTATGGATACCCTCACCCTGGCCATGCTGTGACACAAGAGCTGACACTGCTCCCTCACTGACATATACAGCTTGCTGTCCCCCAATGTCTTCACAATCCCCAAGATGACAATGACTCCTGGACAGAATGCAGCAGTTGCAGCCTGCTACACATGCAGCAGTATGTTCAGCTACCTGCTACAGACCTACCATACCTCCCAAACACCTAAAACAGGGCATCCACACAACACCCATACATAAAGGATTGGGGTGGAAATGGTCAGATGACAGGGACATGTGTCACAGTCTCCCCCTACAAACATACACAGCTGATATACCAGCATCAACTGCAGCAGCATGCACATTCAGATAAAAATGATGTATGACACTCACATCTGCCTGTCACCTTAGTGACCTCAATACACATTGTTAAACAGTAAACTGCCACAGAATTAGAAAGTCTGTTAACAATGGGTAAACATAGCATGCAAAACTGTGGACATACCACATCAATCCAAACAGTGGACAGTATTTTTACCTACCCTCTGTGATGCTGTAGCTTCCACACCTTGATAATGTCCTCCTCACAGGCCAAAAAAAATGGCCAAGGCATACATGAAGGCCTTAATTATAGCACTGTGTTAACATGCCATTGGCTAAAGAAAATGCAACCCAGCTGTTCTGGATGCTATTGGGAAGTGTGAGTCACAGATCAGTGCACAGGTCATCACCTGTTCATGAGCATTACCTACAAAAGGCAACTGCTGCCTATGGTAAACAGGTCTGTGACTTTCTTCATGAAGACAGACTGCAACTTCCTAGGAAAACTACCACTGGATTTCTGCTTACAATAGAATACAGCACTATACCAAGTATGTCACAGAATTAACCATGTAATGGAGTACAGATGGGTGGATGCAGTCATGGGAAATAGGAATTTGAACATTAGGTCTCAACAACATATCTTGGAATGACATGCTGCTGTTAGTCTGCTGTCCAGCACCTACAGTCTTCCCTTTTGGCTTTTTCTGCAGTGACAGCTCTGGCCCCTAAGTCCCCACAGCAATGGTCAGCTCATGTACAAATGCTACTGGATTGTCTGTTGTACAATAGTGACAGTAACTGCTGGTGAGTACAGCTGGTATAGCACATCATGTACTGTCGGGTTAGCCCTTCTCAGTCTGTGAATGTCATACAGGCTTAGTTCAAAGATTGTCCAGGTGTCCCTGACTGTTCCTGACATACTCTGGCTAGGTCAATGTGTACTCCACACCTGTATCTCATTGTCTGACAGCTATGGCTAGCATACCTGGTGACCCCTGCAGCAGGACAGCAGGTTATAGGCAGTAGTAGTGGGGGGATGCAGGCTCCACCTCAGCAACAGTGTGTACATATTGAGCATACAATGTAAGGGAATGAATACAGTACCAGATATTAATGTACCATTACTGTGTTCTGAGGGGTCTGACATGTCACAGTCACATTCCCCACACTCTGAGGAGAACCATTACATAGTGTCCAACTGGTTTCCAGACATCCACATTCATTTGTCTGACAGGGGTTCTATATATATCAGGCACATAGGTTCATAGGTTCATAGGTTCATACTAGGCTATCTGCCCAAGGGCATTTATAAGCCTAGCCCATAGTTATGTGGCTTTTTAGTTTGAATAAAAACTATGCCTATCATTTTTCTGTGCCTCTGTCAAGCAGTGACACTGAAGTAATCCCTGGGGTATATCTGCGATCTCCCATCCATTGGTCAAGATTCCTCTTGAACAAGGCCAGCGAGGTGCTCTGCCTCACATGTACCGGGATTTTGTTCCACAGCATAGGGAGTCTCTGGGTGATGAATCTGTCCCTCCAGCACGTTCTATTTATAACCGTGTCAAGGTTTAAGTCTCCGCCCTTGTGGTTCTGAGGGATCTAGATTTTTGAGGTGAAGCATATTCATCAAATCTGGGTTTGACATGGCCTTATATGTCAGGCACAGGTCACCTCTGAGCAAGCGGTATGAGACTGAATAAAGCTGGAGTTCTTTCAGTCGGGCAGCATAAGACATATTTTTGAGACCCTTTATCCTTTTGGTGAGGAACTTTGGGGCCTTTCAAGCTGCATCAGGTGTCTGGTCAGATACATTCGAACGGGCATTGTACTCAGTCATAGGTCTAATGAGTGATGAGTACAGGGGACGATGACCTCCCTTGATCTAGATGTGAATCCCTTCATGATCAGGTGGGCGATATAGAAGGTTTTCCTAACTACTTTAGCAACATGAGTGTCAAGCGAAAGACTACTGTCAACTTGGGTTCCCAGATCCCTGATGACTTTTCTGTGCTCAGTGGATTGTCACCTATATGGTAGCTAGGGGTAACCTTGTTTTTCCCGAAGGGTATGACTATGCATTTTTGGCGTTTAACTTCAGGCCATGGCTCTGGCACCAGTTATCCGTTCTGTGAGGCCCTTCTGGAGGATATCTGTGTCAGATGTGTTTTCGACTATGGCGCAGTTTGCAGTCATCTGCAAACTTTGTCAGCCATAACCCTCCTGTGTTTGCTTGTACTTCAGAAAAGTAGATGCCGAACAAGAGTGGACCCAGGACTGAGCCCTGTGGGACACCACTTGTGACAGGCTTTGAGTCTGACATGGCTCCAGCAACTCTGACCCTGTGGGTTCTGTCGCTAGCCAGTTTGCAACCCATCTTGTGATGTATGGGTTTACATTCAAGCTGATGAGTTTTTCGATGATACCTGAGTGGGGTATTGTGTCGAAGGCCTTTGCCAGGTCGAGGTAGGCTGTATGGACTGCCTTTCCCTCATCAATGGCCTTGGTGACTGTCTCAAAAAGTCAACCAAGTTTAAGAGGCAGGATCTGCCTTTGACAAAGCCAAACTGGGTTGGATCCAAAGTCTGCAAGTTCCTATGTCTTTATTTATGAGTTCCATTATGATCCTCTCCATGGCTTTGCAGATAAGGCTTGTCAAGCTAATGGGGCGTAATTTCCAGGGTCTGTGGAGGCACCGCCTTATGAAGTGGGACCACAGTGCGCCGCGCCCCACCCCTGGGGCCGTATCCTGAGGTGAGGCTAAGATTAAACAGCTGTCCTAACTGTGGGTTTAATTCCTCGTTGAGTTCATGAAGCACACAGGGACACCATCCGTCCCATGGATGCTGTGTTTTTGCCTTAGTGAGGGCAGTTCTCACCTGGGCGTTGGAGATGTTTGGGGGCTACAATCCTCTGGAATAGATATCTCTCCTTTTGGGGAGGGGAGAAGTTTGCACTGAACCTGTCAGCCAGTATGTTAGCAATGTGTGTAGGTTCAGTAATTTTCACATCATTTTGAACTAATTCTGAGCATATCTGGGAGTTTCCTCCTAGGTTTCTAACATAGCTAAAGAAGGCCTTATGATTGTCTTTAGAGTCCTTGGCGATTTTTCTCTCAAAATTTGCCTTGGATGATTTTATGAGAGCTCTTAGTTTTTACTTATAATGATCAAAGGTGTCTTACCTTTCAAGGATTTTGCTCTATCTTGTAGTAGCTTCCTCCTTTTGTTGTAGAGCTTGTTTATGGCTGGGGTCCACCAGACTGGACGCTTGCCTTTGGTACAGAGAGTCTTAGTTTTGTTTGGGATTGCCTGATCCATGCAGTCCTGTAGGTGCTGGTAGAAGGCATTTGTAAGTGATTCAGCGGTTTGAGTAATGTTTACCACTGGCTCAGGGGCCTTAAAGGAGACCACACTAGTTTTAGAAGTGTGAAATCGGCTTTTGAGAAGTTTTTCACTGTGGTCTTTTTGTTTCAGGTGGGGCGGGATGAGGACCTCCAGCGAGATTAGTTTATGATCTGATCTCACCAGTGAGGGGTATACTTCGTGTTGAACATTTTGATCCCATGTTCGTGATGATGAGATCAAGTATGTTTTCACCTCTTGTGGGGATGGTGACTAGTTGTTCCATGGCATTTGAGTTTATGAACTCCAGGAATCTTTGGGTTAGAGTGTTCGGGCTTGAGTAGTGTTCCCAGTCTATATTAGGGTAGTTGAAGTCACCTAGTATGATGGTGTTTGGAGATACATTTATCCCTCCAATGTTTTCAGGAAGGCCATGTGAGGTTCCTGAGTTTGAGAGGGTGGCCTGTAACATGCTACAAATTGCAGAGCAGTCTTGCCTATGGTTAATTGCACCTGGATGGTCTCAGATGCATAACCTTGAGGTGTGGGTGTCCTTTATGAATATGGACACCTCCTTTCTTGGTGTTGTCCGGATTTTGGGGCGGAACGTATGATATGAGGTGAAACCTGTTAGTGCTGGGGTGCTCTCAGGAGCCTTGAACCAGGTTTCTGTCACAGCACAGACATCGATGTTCTCCATATTGAGAAGGTCCTCGCATCTTGAGATTGAGACTTCTGGCATTGAGCAGCATTACCCTTAGTTTTTTCCTTTTGGTGTTCTAGGGTGGTAGGTTTAGAATTTGAGCCTTGCCTAAAAAGGCACTATGGGGTGGCAAGAGCCTTTGCCAATATCCGAAGCCCAGGGTGACAGTGCCAGCGTGGCTTGTCCAGCATGTCATCCCAGGCAGACAGACATTGGATCCCCTTTGAATGACACCAGAATTTAAGCCAATTATTAAAGCTGATCATCTTATCACTGTATTGTGGCATCATTCTAGGTGAAGGTAGGATACTGCTCAAGGTCAGGGTCATACCTGCCTGGGCTACATAATCAGAGAGCTCCTCCGTCCCTTTCATGTAGTCAAGATAGTGCGTCTCAGGTCGTTGACACCAGCGTGGACAATGACTGAGTCGTTCTTGTACCTGCTGTTGAGAGACCTGAGTGCTTGTGTTATGTGGCGGATTCTAGCGCCCGACAGGCAGCTTACTGTGACCTTCTCCTTACTCAGTCTGGTGAGTGGGACGTCAGTGTGTCTGACTATGGAATCACCAATGACAAGTGTGTCTGGCATTTTGTTTGGCCTTAAGGGCTGTGACTGTTTGACATTCTGACTGTGTGGTCTATGTGTTGCATGTGTTGGGTCGTGAGGTGGTAGTTGTTTGGGTGTCTGCTTTGGTGGCCTCTGCTGTTTTGGTAAATTTTTGACCAGAGCCTCGAGTATGTCTTTGTGTGAGTATGTGTATGATTTGAAGTTGTGATGGTACCATGTGTGACTGGGTATGTATTGTGTGTGGTTGCCTTCTCCTCCTGTCTGGTCTTGCCAGTCCTATGTTGAGAGAGCTCAGCCTCCAGTTTATAGTTGCATCTCTGCATGTATTTGTGTTTTGTGGGAGAAGGAGAGGATTGTCTGTACATGAGGCAATTGTAACATTGCCTCAATATTCCCAGGTTCACCAGTTGAGCTGGAGAGGACACTAGCAACTGATCCCTCGACATACTAGAAGTAGTAGATAAAGAACTTTCAAAGGACTCGGGGAAGTGGGTTTTGGGCTGGTGGGGTACTATCTATAATAAGAGTGCTTTATCAAGGTGCAAGTACTGTAGGAGTAAGTGCTAGGCTTTACAGATAGAGAATAGTCTACTTGGGAATCAAGTAGAGATGAACTTTTCAGTTATAGGATATGCTGGTTAGATCAGCAGTACAGTTTAGCGTGTTTTATAGCAGGGGCTGAAGGGAGCTAGGAATTGGCCCAAAACGACCAATGGACTACTAGTTTCTGGCTGAAACTTCACCAAATCGGACAAAAGGCCGCTCAGTGCTTCCCACTCCCACTGGTAAGCAAAGAAACTTCCCTCCTTCCTAATAAGGCAATGGATCAGTAACAGGAACTAAAAACAAAGCCCAGGGATCAGCAACTCTGAAACTGGACTACTCTAGTTCAGTAAAGTGGGAAAACAAGAGATATTTTTGTTTTATTACAGAGATAAGGAAAAAAACAGAGAGAAAATGCTATAAATGCTGTAAACTTTAGTGTGTAGCCTACAGAAACAATTTGCAACAATTAGTAACTTAAAGTGCAATAAACAGTGTAAAATGCAGAAATCACTTAAAGTAGCAGTAAAACAGGTGAAATGCAGTCGCTAGCTTAATAACAGTGGGAAAGCCACAAAAATACTTATATCTGGTAGAAAGTCACTCTTTTAGCTCTCTGCTGCTTGGATCACTCTGCAGGCCACCACGAGGATCTGTGCAGAGTTGGTACAAGCTGGAAAACACGTGTTTAGCGTGTTTTATAGCAGGGGGCTGAAGCTCAAACGACCAATAGACTACTAGTTTCTGGCTGAAACTTCACCAATTCGGACAAAAGGCTGCTCAGTGCTTACTGGTAAGCAAAGAAACTTCCCTCCTTCCTAATAAGGCAATGGATCAGTAACAGGAACTAAAAACAAAGCCCAGGGATCAGCAACTCTGAAACTGGACTACTCTAGTTCAGTAAGGTGGGAAAACAAGAGATTTTTTTTTTTACAGAGACAAGGAAAAAACAGACAGTAAATGCTATAAATTTAAGCAACAAATAACTTTTAAGAGTGCAAAACAGTTAATCAACACAAAAACAGTTTAAATAGAATGCAGAGCTGTATAAACAGGCTACAGTAAATATTCAAAAGCCAGAAAAAAATACTTAAATCGGTTATAGCAAATACAGTTATAACAAATGCTCTGAAATATACTGTATATTTCCAATATGTTTGAGAAGGACAGTCAGAACACAAGAAGGTTCAAGAAGAAAAAAAGTTTTGTTTTACTTTTTGAAAAGGTAAAAAGGAGGAACAGAAGGCCTTATCAAATGTTCTCTCTGTATTAAGAAGAATGAGCTAATGACACTAGACTGGGAGGTGTGTCAGTAGGGGGGCGGGCAACTGCAAAGCCACCAAGTATAAGAGCAAGACACCAACAGGGAGGGAGGGTGGGACAAAATAGCCTAAGACAACAAGCTATGACAGTTTTTAAACAGAAAAAGATTTCTGAAGATTCTGAATAGACAAAGTGCTTTATATACATGTACACATTCCACAAACATCTGCTTACTGCAGATGTTGGACACCTGCGAGGAGGAAACCCTACATCACATATGCACTGCTCTCAGTTACTGTGTAGCACAGATGTTGCTGGAATGTCCACATGCACTTGTAGTACCACTCACCTATTTGTTGGATGTTGGCTGTATGGCATGGTACTGTAATGTTACCCATAGGGGACACACCACAGTCGATGGCAGTGATGGGTGTAGACACATAACAACACACTTTGTCACAGCACACAGGCCATAACTGGTATACCTAGGACCATGTGAGGTTACTAGGCTATAGGGCCTGAGCCCCCATATGCCTAGGCCAGATGTTAGCCCATGTGTATGCAAAGCAGCACCTGATGTCCCAATCCTACAGGGACACAGGTGGTATTCCAAGGGTGTATGTGCAGTTGCTTATAGCCTATCTGTGTATGGTAAATTTTTGAGGTCCTGCTATTCCCTGGTGGGGAATGTCTGTGATGTCCCCAGCTGCTGCATGTGCTGTATGAGGTGAATGACGAATGGGGTGCTATACACAATAATGGGACTTATTGGGGGAATACAGGGATGTTAGGACCCCATGTCCCTGGATGACATACCCTTATGTATGAGGTGGGCCATGTAGAAGGTTTACCTTACAATGGAAGCAACACAGTGATGAAATGTCATGTTGCCATTGACCTGTGTGAACAGATCCCTCACAACTGATTGCATGCCTTTGATGTTGTTAGTTCTGTGATAATATGTGGGGATGTCACACTTGACACTGGGTTTCCTGATATGTGGCCTGAGGCCATGTTTCTGCCACCAGTCATGTATATATGTGAGACCCTTTTAGGCAGATGTCCACATCACTAGGAAATCCAGTGACAGCACACAGAATGTAGTCATCTGCAGACATGGTTAGCCATAGGCCAATGGCTGTGCCCTGCACCTCTGAAGTATACATCACACATAGAGGACCAAGCAGACAGCAACAGGTTATGCTGCTAGTTATGGGTCAACCGCTTGATGTGGATTCTCCTATGTGGGTTAGGTGTGTTGTGTCAGCGAGCCAATGTACTACCCCCTTTGGTAACATATGGTGTGATGCATACTTGGGAGAGTATAGCTATTATGGCCAAGTGGGTTATACTGTCAAAGACTTTGTCCAGGTCAAGGAATGCAGTGTGCACTGTCATCTCCTGTCCATGATTTTGATGGCTGTGTCAAAGAGGTTAACTGAGTATAACAGACATGATCCCTTCCTTGACAAAGCCTAACTGTGCGTGATGGAGTGTGTGGAGGTTGCCAATATCCTTGTTAATGAGGTTCACTATAAACTGTGCTATGCCCTTGCAGAACAGCCTAGTTAGGCTGATGGGTGTATAATGTGACAGATTGGTGGACGCCCCACCTTAGAGTAAAGGGGTGGCAGTGGTTGTGCTTCACATGGCTGGGACAAAGGCAGTAGTCAGGCCTCATTTGAATAAAGTGCCTTATGGTGTTACAAGGTTATTCTTGGGTTCATTTAGGATGCATCCTGTGATGTGATAGGCTCCCATGGTGGATGTATACCATGACTTTCACAAGGCAGTGGTGACCTGTTCCCTACATATAGGAGAAGGGCGCAGGTACTGTGGACATCCTGATGTACTGATGGGGTGGACAGGGGGTGAAGCCTACACTGACTCTGTCAGGCATCAAGTATGCTATACCTACAACACTGGTATAGCTGGTGTCCTTGACCACCACAAGTGAGCAGATGCAAGTGCTTCCTATGATGTTGCAGACATATGTGCAGAACGGGAGATGATTGTCTGAAGTGGATGTCGACAATGTGGGCTCTGGGTTTGCTGTGCAGGTTTCCAGGAGTGATCCCATTTACTTGCTCATGCTAAGGAGACATTGCTTAAAAATGGGCACCTGCTCCTACTTTGTCTTGGACAGCGGAATGTCATCCCTGTTATAGACACTATGTATTGCAGGTGTCCACCAGACAGGTGTATGTATCCTTGCAGAGGATGATGTAGTCCTGTCGGGTATACCTGACTCCATGCATCTACACAAATGCACATATAGTGCTTGTGTGTATCTGTGGATAGTGATGCCAGTCCCTACAGAGGGATTGGGGGCTGTGAAACTGTGTGTACCACCCCCCAGGAAGCTGTATTCCATGTTGGAGATGTATGTATGTCTGACGCTAGCTAGAAGGGTGTTGTGGGAGATGGTAACTGCAAGCGTGACCGCATGATGTTTGCTTTGTCAAAAAGGATGACACTGTAGGGATGCTGC
Organism: Protopterus annectens; assembly: GCF_019279795.1. Classification (NCBI taxonomy): domain Eukaryota; kingdom Metazoa; phylum Chordata; order Ceratodontiformes; family Protopteridae; genus Protopterus; species Protopterus annectens. The sequence continues at coordinate 258,508,241 of NC_056736.1, read as the reverse complement.
AGTGATAACCCGTGTTGTGTAATGTCACCTCCAACACACCTTCACCTCATGTGAGGGTAGCCCCTATCTGCACTGAGGTGTTTGTAATTCCACTGTTGATGGCTCTCTGGCCATTTGTGTGCTGGCATGGTTACGTTTTCCAATATATGTTTGGGTCATTCAAGTGACCCAGGATCAGGGTATAGACCCGAATCATAATACAGTTGATGAGGTTCATATAGGCAGAATGGGCTTCCTGGTCACATGTGGTGGCTGGTAGCTAGCTATGATTTGAATAGGTGTGTTGGCAATGGTGAACTGCTCCTGCAGTGTTCCCTGTGCATCTTACTGCCTGTACAGCATGGAGGTGTGTATGTGTCTCAGATATACTGCAACCCCATCTCCCATGGCATTTCTGTCCACACTTTGGGGTATGACTGTATGATAAGATGGTTGACCAGGTAAGGCTAGGATGCTCTCTGTAGCTTTGAACCATGTGTGTGTGACTGCACAGATGCCAGCATTTCCTAGGTTTAAGAATGCTTGCATTGAGGGCAGAGTCATGTGTAGACTCCTAGAGTTTAGCAGCATGGCCTTCAATGTGTGCTGTGCTGACAGTTGTATGTTGGTAGTGATAACCTCACCAGCTTTCCTAATGAAGGCACTATGGAGGTGATGAGAACCATTGCCAGATGCCTGAAGGCCAGTTTTTGACAGATGGAGGTCATCTCTGGCAAAGCATCGTGGTCTGTTGAACATACCATCCCAGGCTCACAGGTACTGGAACCTCCTGGATTACCACAGGATAAAAGAGTACATGTTAAGGTCAATCATTTCCTGAATGTATTGTGGCATCAGTCTGTGTGACGGTGGACTGCTGCATAAGGCTAGGGACATACCTGCCTGGGACACATAATCAGTGTGCTCATTCATGTCTCTCATACAGTCCAGGGATATACATCTCAGGTCAGTCACGCCAACATGGACTGTGACAGACTCCTGACAGTACCTGTTTGTGAGAGACAGCAGTGCATATGCGATATGGTGGATTCTGTCACCTGACACACAAGTAACAGTGACTGTCCATATATACAGCCAGTTGAGAGGCACATCAGTGTGTCTCACAATGGACTCTCCTATGTGTAATATGTTTGACATGTGGTGATGCCTGCATGGCTGTGGGACATAGGTGTGTGGACATGTGTGGTATGTGCTGTGTAGGACTGTGGCATTCACATGTGGCTTTGCCTTGGAGGTCTCCTTGTTTGTGGATGTGTATGTTGAGGACCTCTGCATATTTGTGTGTGTGTTGCGTAGGTGTGGGTGGTGCATGAGGTGTACTGATTTTGTTCACAATCTGTTCAGGGACAGATATGTGGCCTTTACAGGGAGAGAGAATGGACTGTAGGTTTCTAATGTCAATGCATCTCTCACACAGTGTGTTCCATGGTGGAGTTTATAGATGGTTGTCCATCCATGTACATGAGGAAGGTGCTACACTGTGCCAGGATGCCCATATCAACCGGACTGGTAGGGGAAACTGTAGGACATTGTCCAGCCATATAGTCCAGAATCTGAGGGAGGAAGGCCAGGGAGACCTAAGGGGTGGGCCTACAGCCCAGGTGCTTAATACAACAGTAGGAGGCTGACACCACTGCATACAATGTAGACAGGTTATGAGTAATAGGTGCAACAGTAAAATGCATTTGAATACCTTATAGGACATGTGGCAAGTAGCAGGAAACATCAAGATCAGGAGGGCAATGCATGATGTATTGCCACTATGTTGCTTATAGCCGCATACATACTGTGGTGATAGATGGTGGGGTATGATGTGGGAGTTAGAGGTGGATAGTGCAGGCAAATGTGGATGTGCAGGATGTGTACATAATGGTGAGTAATGTATGTGGTCCTGTGATGTGTTCCCCTCTTCATGTCTTTCAGGTACTGCCATAGGAATCCACCTTTCTCAGAAGCTGAGACTGCCACCATAATTAACACCCTGAGACTTCATCACCAGGTGCTGCTGTCAAGGAATCACCATAACCAGCAAGAATGCACTGCACTGTGGGCAGACCTCATGGCATTGGTTAATCATGTGGCCAGCATGACAGGAGCTATGAGCAGGTCCGACACTGGGCCACTGATCTGATACATCATGCATGACAAAGGGCGCAGCTGTGACCAGGGAATGTGCTGGCACTGGTGGAAGGCCTGCTACACAACAGCCACTCTTGGCCACAGAGGAGTTCCTGGCAAACCTGGGTTCAGCCACCAGCTCACAAGAATCAATCACACCATATGTCATGGAGGTGGGTGGCACAGCTTCCAAAGCAGAGGAACGTCCAGGTAAGCCACCAGTTGTCATCACATTAATAATGTAGCATTCATAGTGGCAGCCTTTGCATACCTGTACACATATGTCAGGTCAATCTGCATTTGTGTGTGGGGTTGTAATGTACACATGTGCACACATATTGTGAATGTCAGCAATGTGGGTAGTATCACAGTTAGTACTGTACATGTTGATTTATGGACATATTATCCTGTACCAATGCCACATTTGTGTCTGCTGACAATACCTCTCCCCCACAAATCCATAGCTACCTCTGGTGTGGCCAGGGTCCATCATCCTGTAGCCAGTGAGTGTGGAACTGTTTTGTTATGGTGCATCTATACCCTAGGAATATTAAGAGCTGCCAGTTTGCTGTGGACACAACTGTTAAGCTTAGCTGTATTGCAATACTTATATATTCACTTGTGGAGTGGTTCACTGCGGTGCATTACATTGGTAATCACAGTAGCATATTTGCAGGAGCTGTAACATATTAGCACATATTTTTGTGAAGGTGTAGGCAGTTTGTTATAAAGGAGTAAATTACTATTGTGGAAATGGGTGCACTGTGTTTAGATGAAGGTCCAGCACATACACTGACATGTCACTTATCTCACAGGTGTATAGTACTAGCAACATTAACTGGACATAGCTGCATTGCATGTTGTTAAGGGCCTGTCTTGTGTGTGTCTGTTGTGGTCTGCTTGTGTGTTGTGCATGGCATCAGACATAACATGTGGTCTGTATAAAGCATTTGTGGCACCTCACCTGTATGTATCTCATACCTCTCAACTGTCCCTGATTTTGACTCCAAATTGTAGCTCTGCCTCTCTTAATCTCTCTTAAAACTGGTGACTCTTAGAGGAAAGGTGGTGAATTATATTCAATAAATAATGGTAGTAATTAAGAGTTATAGATTTGTTTTATTTCACTAAATGTATATTAAGTAACATTCTTTTATTCTGCCAATGTCTCAGGTTAATAGTATCGATATTTTAAAAATGTCCCTGATTTTGAAATATGTCTCTGATTATTTGAGAGCTATGATGTGTGTGTGTGTGTGTGTGTGTGTGTGTGTGTGTCTGTGTGCACATGCATGCATGTGTGAGTGTATGTGTGTGTGTGTGTGTGTGTGTGTGTGTGTGTGTGTGTGTGTGTGTGTGTGTGTGTGTGTATGTGGATCAGCAGACATTATAGTGCAGAAATTAATGTAGCCATGTTGTCTTTCCCTCACAGGTGACCATGGGGGTTGCAGTATGTCCCCCTCACAACCTGATGCCAGTGTCTCATCAGACCCTGTTGATGATGGTGGCCATAGTGAGGCACAAGTGGGGTTGTTGCGGGATGAATTTGTCCCATTGGTTGACATTCCACTTCCTCCTCAATGTCCTCGCACACAGTCAGTATGCTCACAGATACCCAGTCCCCAGCAGCTACAGATATGGGACAGGCATCGAACAGGAGAGTGTGGTGACTATGGCATCTGTGACTGTAGACACTAGCCATAGCCACAGAGATGGTGAGGTCCCACACAGGCAGATTGACAGGGGTGATCGAAGGAGGACTGCTGCCCACCCAGCACCTGTCATAGCACGTGTCACCCAGTGCATGTTTTGGTCTGTCATGGAGGCACAGGCATGTTGTGAATGGTACACCAGATGGATGCTCAGAGTCACTGATGCCACACTGCCTGGCATGCATGACTCCAGCCACTGCACTGGTGATGCCTTATGTCATTTCACTGATGTAGTGGATAGATGGTGGGGTGAAACATTGTCAATCCTTAATCATGCAATGTCTGTGCTTGAAAATGTGGTGGGAGTAGGGTGTCGGACATGTGGACATAGGTCAGCAACAACATCAGCTGAGAGCTCACATGGCCAAGCACTGTCACACTCCCATAGTGGCAGTACCACTAGCACTACTGAAGGGAGGGTGCTGTCCACACCACAACATGGCAGGCCATGGACAAGTGGTCCTGGGCAGTCGCGTGAGGGACACAGACCCAACAGACACCAGTCACCATCATCAAGTAATACTGCATCTGGCCCTGAACATGGTGGTGCCAGTGCCACTCCTGGCAGAACTAGTTCCCGTGTTCATGGCCAGAGATGGTGAACTGTACATTCTGTCATGTACAGTCCTCAGCTGTCCATCATACCCTCGTGTAGGGCTGGCATATGGCTTGACTGTGTATATGCACACACTCTCACATCACTGCCACATACAGGTCATCACCAAACATACACAGCTCCTCTCCATGACCCAGCTGACCAGCAGCCCTCCAGACACACACACTTGATATCAACTGTGTTGCATAGCCTAGGTCTTTGGCAACTGCACACCACACCCTTTGCATGTGACGATACCTGTACCACATCCCTGTCATCCATACCATCAATGGAGGGACATGCTAATATGTGTCTGATGCACAGGGTGAATATAGTACAGTTAATGGCAGTTTGTAGTACAGTAGTGTTATGCCCTGTAAGGTGCTGTCTGCTGGCAATTGTCATGAATATACATCAAAGTGTATGCACCTTTGTGCCATGCTGCTGTATTGCTGTTAGTACTGCTGAGTGACTGTTGTCTCCCAGACCTTATTCTGTTTCTGTTTCAGGTGTCTGTGTGTCTATGTCATGGGGATCTGCTGCCAGCAGCTCAGGATGGCATAGTGGCAATGCAGAAATGTGACATCAACAAGGTACAGCTGTATATGTGCATTGTTACCTAATTGCGTATGTGTAGAAGAGTGTGTGGGGGACAATGGGGGCAGACAGCATAATCTTGCATGCATATACCTTGACACAGCATGCTACTCGATACATGTCACCTGGGAGTTTTGTAGGATCACAGGTTCATAGGATTATAGAAGGTTACTAGAGTAATGGCCCAAGGTCCTTTACAAGCCTAGCCATTACTTTATCCCTGACAGAATCATCAATCAGCACCTGTTGCCCCTGTCACTGAGGGACACAGGTGCAACCCCTGGGACATATTTGTGGTTTCCCATCCACTCATCATGGATGCACTTGATGAGGGTCTGCATGGTACTCTGTTTGACATCTCTGGGAAGTGCATTCCTGCAACAGGGCAGCCTCTGGGAGACAAACCTGCTCTCCAGCAGTTTTGTTGATGTCGCATATCAGATTCAGGCCTGTCATGCTGGTAATGGGTAAAGAGTTAGACTCACATATATGGACCAACTGTTGAAGGGCTGGGCACAACATTGCCATCTAGGTGTGCTACACCCCACATGTGGACAACCTGTCTAATACCAAGTGGGGCACTACTGATTTGAGGCTGTCTCCATGAAACAGGTGTTGGAGGTCATGGATTACCTTTGTGGGTATTACTATGGCATTTCCAGTTGCTACAGATGTCTGTATAGGTATATACCAAACAAACCATGGTACTAAATTATTGTTGTACTGACTGAGGACTATACAGAGGTAATGTCCACCTTTAGTCTGGATGCACTCCCTTTACCTATGTGGTGAACCACATACAAGCCTTTTCTGACCACTGATGCTACTTGATGGCTGAATGCAACAGTGTTATCAACCTGACTACCCAGGTCTCTCAAAGCAGGTTGTGTGTTTATGAGGTTGCCATTGATGTGGGAAATAGTGGGGACATGTCCTTGCCATATGGTATGATGGTACTGTTTTCTGCATTCAGCTTGAGGCCAGGACCTTGGCACCATTCCATGCCTGATGTATGACCCCGTTGAAGTGTGTTAACATCAGTTGGTGGGTCAGTGTCATATAGCACACTACTTACAGTTGCCACAGCCTTCAACAGTACCTACAAATGTGGGTGGCGGCAGTTAACATTCATGAGGGTAATCATGTCTGATGAGGGTGGGGAGAAACAGTTGTGGTGTACATAGCTGTCTGTATGCACAGATATATATGGACATCACAGTTCTTTAGTCAGATGTGGGTTCAGACATGGGCTGAAATTAGCTACATGTAGGAGCATGCCCAGTATGACCATCAATACTAACACTGGGATTCCAGGCCAGGCCTACCTGTACTCTCGTCCAGGATTTTGTGTGCTACAGCCAATTGACTGATGAACCTGCTTAAACAGTCTAGCACCTCACTGTTATACTGGCTGAGGGATCTCCTGGCTGTGTGCTATCCTTATTAACGGAGTCATACCTAGGGTGAGTACAGAGTGTATTGGACTGAGCAGAGTTTTGCATGATATCTGTGGTACATTTTACATAGCACTGTGATTTCCTTGTATGCCAGTGGCAGATCAGTATAGAGGAACCACTGACAGACATTTGGCTACTGACTCCATACACTGCAGGGAACCCATGCTACTGCACAAATTGTTCTAGTCTGCACATTCTGCATTTGTCTGGCCAGTGGTTCCTCCTTCCCATTATATGTGGGCCTTTGTCCTGCTCTGTTCCAGTTCCAGGCTTTGTCCACAGTTGCTGCTCTTTGCAGTTGTAGTTATGTTGTGACTGGCATAGAATTTGTAACACCACACACAGGGTTACGGACTTCTCACCTCTGACTGTACCTGTTTTGCAGGTTGTCCAGCATTGTGCACCATACATCTGCTGTGGTCCTGAGGCCATATATAACAGTAGGACACAGGCCCAAACATGGGGACAGGATCTTAATATTGATCTTACAAATGTAGTCAGTTGGTAGAATTGTTTCATATTAGCTTGCATTTTCTTATGGGTATGAAGTCTGCATCTCAACTGTCTGTAATTATGTTTTCACATCAACCTTTATTGGTTTGCCAATAGTTTGCCAGACAAATGCAATGTTATGACAAACGGGACAGATATATATAAGGCATACGTGTGGACATTCTGCGAAACCCTGTCATTCATGGGGTGTGGATGGTGCCCACTGACTTGTTGTCAATAATGACACAGTTACATGGCAGCCTTTATATCCTGGCACTACACTGACTTGTTATGACCTGCTGTTCTACTAGCAGTGTCTTGATTACTCAGAGCTATGTACTGTCCATATCTGTGGCCCCCTGTCCCTCCATTGCCTCTGGCTTTTTTCAGCTTTCTTGCAGTAACAAATACTGACATCTGGGCAGTCTGTAGAACTCCTACTGTAGGTGTAGCTCACATGCAAAATAATAGGCACAGCTAGTCTTGAACCATGGACCCTATCAACCACAGTAATGTACTTAGCCCACTAAGCCACAACAGCCACCAGGCAGTGCAGTCTACTTCCTGACACTATTAACCATGCAAATACATAGCACATTGACCCCTGCATATTGTGGAAATGGAATATGTTAGCAAGTTGATTGGGACAGCCCTGGGAATGTGTGATCTGCTGCTATTACCCTACAAACATAAATGTTACTGCAGTTGTATGGGAAAACAGGTGTGTTGGGGGTAGTGGACTATACATCTCAACTGTACAGATTTCCGCAGAATGTCCAGATGCTTGTCTCATATTTTTGGTCAATTTTTCATACAATTGTGGTTTTCTGGCAAATTATTGTCAAATCATTAAAGACTGAAGTTAGAAAATAATGACAGACATTTGAGTTTCAAACTTCATACCCTTCAGAAAATTCATGCTAATGCAACTCCTGTTATTCTGTCAACTTTCTAAGTTTGCAAGTGCAATATTTAAAACTTGTCCCAATTTTTGGGTCTATTTGGACCCCGGGCATGCTTAGCTCTTCTTTAACCAGCTAAAACAGGTGCTGCGGGGGCTAAGCAAAGCTTAGCAGCCTCAGACATGCCCCCGCTGCTTAGCTGTGCTTAGCTGAGCACAAACAGGCACTGCTAAACTCCAATCCACTTAAACATGATATAACATACCCCCTTTTGATGTCAGCTATCTGTTCTGCTCACACTAACATGGTTCTAGCCCTACCACGGTTTGTACCTATGGACACGGTGGTCCTTTTTGCTATTCAATAACCCTGGCTCATTTACATACATCTAATTGCATATACCCCGGATACTACACTACACCAGGGCCTATCTCCTTAGCAACCACTATAACCTGCCATTGTATGACTCTGCGTGCTGGGCACTATAATGCAATAGTTTTGCATATGTCAAAATTTCAGTTTTTACACTTTTTATTTATTTATTTATTTTTTGCATAATGGCATGTTTGCATATTGCGCCACTTAAACATGATATATGTACTAAACAAATTATAATTTTTCATAAAATGCATTGCTTTTTTAAATCACTGGCCATAGTTTTGGCCATTTGCATGCCTACTGTGCAATATCCACCCTTTTTTTGGGGTTTTACAGCCCCTATTTAAAATTTACACTCTGGTACACGGTTTGTAACCACATACATTTCTTATACTGACACTGCACCTACACGGGTACCTTTCTGATTGTTGAATCGCAAATCAACCTCCTTTGCATGGTTTTCACAGCTTATGAGGTGATTTGCATTCCACGGACACCTCCATGTCTGCACACTTGTGCATGCCCCTCAGCCCTGTTTCCTGGATCGTTCAGCGACTATGTTCCGTGTTCAGGCCATAACACTATTACTACATGAAGAATCACTCTGTGTAGGCTTTATTGAATTCCACCCTGTCAGTCTAACAATTGAAGTATCCAGGTCATACAAAACAAATGAATGATTCTTGAAGCAAGAAGCAGACATAATAACATACTGATTCGTCATCTGTCAGAAAAATATGAACAGCCAAAGTTAATGGAAACTTTACATCAAATCTTTAGATGTCTGTTGAAAAATCAAGGTGAAGCCAACCGCATTAACCCACTGAATATCTCAAACAACTTTCACTACTGATATATGTTAAACTTTTAAATTGTCAGGATGATTATAAGATTCTTGCTGCAGCTAAGAAGAAAGGTATCCTTGACTGGAATAATAATAAAATCACCTTCACACAAGACTTACCTATATAAATTAAGCAAGACTGACAAAAACTATTACTGTTTTGCTCTTACTTAATATCTAACAAAATTAAATTCCAAATGAAATATCCCACAACTCTGACTTTTCAAAACAAATGGATTAAATATATGATTAGTTCACTCAAAGAAGCCAAGCAGACATGTATAAGTGTCTCCAATTACTCCCCTGGTGCAAATGGGTGAGTGTGATGTATTTGAAACAAACATGTATGTATACCACCCTTTCTGTCAATGATCATACATTTCAAGAGGTGTAAGTTGAGATCAGATGGTGGGCTATATAAACCAATAGATTAACAAAGAATGAAACATGTTAAATATTGATATGTTTTTTGAAGAATATACAAACAAATAAAATATTTGATTTATTTCTACTGCTGGTCCTGACAATTACCACAGGGCAGCTCTCAGCTGCAAATAGTAGCTCAGGTTGCTCCCTTCTATTTGGTTAAGGGAGTTTTTCAGTGATTATTTGCCATATAAGTTTTGTGAATGTGTGAAGTTCTCATTCTTTTAATGTATATACTGATAATTAATTGTTTGCCTGTTCTAGCCACTTTGACCTTTTGTTATGGCCATAACTACCTAATTTTTTTAACAAATTGTTATAATTCAATTTTCTCTTTTTGGTAGAGTTACTGTGCTGTGTTAACCTTTATACTTTGTTCTTTACATAATCTTGCTATTACCTCTTCCTGATGTTGGTTACATGTAGTAAGGCACAGTTTGTTGATGGGGAGAGTTAAATGCCACCTGCCTATACTATTTTCATTTAACCATTTAAATTTCATGATACATTTAGTGCTGGTGTCCTATTTTCTTTCGACATTTAAGTTTCTAAATGTGGATAATTGACTCATGGAATGCTAAGGGCCTCCGAACAAATAAAAAGAGGGATTTATTTTTTCGTTTATTGTTTAAATGAAATGCAGAAATCTTGTTTGTAGAAGAAACACATATGATTTCTAGACAATGGGCTCAGGTTACAAAGAAAAAATGGATTGGTGCTGTTGCAGAATCAGGTAGCAAATCAAATAGCTTGGGTGTAGCCATTATAATAAAAAAAATCATTCAAAGTTATAACTCAGATTCTGAAGGAAGGTGGTGCTATGTAATTATAAAAAGCTCTTGTCTGGATAAACTAGTATTACTTCTAAATATTTATGCATGCTGTACAATGCAGCACTAATTTATAATGGCAATATATAAAATATTAAATGATTTTCCCAATCAATACTATATTGTTGGAGGAGACTGGAATGCAGTTGCTAACCCTAGTATGGACAAATCTAGCAAAACTAAATCATGTGACAAATACTTCTATAGCAATTGCAGATTTGAAGTCAGACTTTTCTTTATTTGAGCCATTTAATTTTCAAAAAAAAAAAAAAAAAACAATTCTCCTGTATTGAAGTTTACGAATTACTCACATTGCCATAAATCTTGAGCTAGGTTGGATTTTTTCTGATATTTAAAGTCTTGCTAAAAACTGAATATGCATTAGATATAGAACCCAGATGTTTTTCTGATCACTCTAAAATGATTCTGACCATTAACTGGTCTAGTATTAATATAACAAGTAATATGGCCTACAACTAGACATTAAATCCTAATCTACTTCAAAAAGAAGACATTAGAAATTAAATTAATTACCTACTGGATACTTTCTAGAGAATGTCTCTGAATCTCAAATTCCAAACTGATATTAATGGGCTGCCCTTAAAACCCAGATCAGATGCATTTTTATAAGTAACGTGACTTATTATAAGAGAACATATAATTTGAAAGAATCTGTTCTAAAAAGGAAAAATACTAAGTTGTTACCTTAATAACAGGGATGATACAGCAAAAAAAAAAAAAAAAAAAAATTGACCTCTAAAAGGAACTTTATTTATTGAATATAAAGCATTATTTATTTTATGAAATTAAAACTATAGCAGAATATTCTGAATGGGTGCAAGCCATCAACATTTTCTGCAAGACTCATAAATATAAATAAATCTACTCCCTTAATAACCAAAATTATGATTCAGGACAAACATTATAAAACTAGAGAGGAAATTATGAAGATCATTGTTCAAATATAAACAAATTTATATGGAGAACACAATCTTACCTATTCTTCACAAGAGATGGATCAGTGGTTGAACAGTCTAACTTTCCTGAAAATTACACAAGATCATCAGAATATGCAGTTTACTATGCAGTTTAACCAAGACATTTTACAAATACTCAAAAATCTCAAAACTGGTAAATTGCCTGGACCAGATGGCCTTACTGTGGAGTTTTATAAAACTTTTGCACAAACGATCTCAACAATTCTACTGTGTGTATTTAAAAGTGTTTGTGATAATGGTATCGGATAACGGATCTTTATTTTAATAAGTCTAAAATTATTTTTATTCCAAAAAACAACTCAAACCTTGAGAATCCTTTAAAATATAGACCAATATCTCTTATAAATGTCCATATTAATATATTTGCCCTCATTCTAGTGACTAGGCTAAAAGTCACTCTACCAAATATAATCTCTCCTTACCAATCTGGTTTTATGCAAGCTAGGCAAACTTGTGACAATACACTAACACTAGATATCTTAATGACTCTTTCTAAACACTAAAACGTATCACTTTTCTCACTTATATTAGATGCCTTGAAAGCTTTTGATCAGGTGAATATGGATTTTCTATTCACAATCATGTTGTACTTTGGATTTCTACTCTGTTTTATTAATTTAATCAAAATTCTTTATGCTAATGTACAGCACACTGGTGCAGTGGTTTACATTGTTGCCTCACAGCAAGAGGCTCTCTAGTTCGATTCTGGGCTGGGGTTGCTTCCGCGCAGAGTCTGCATGCCCTCCCTGCATTTGTGTGGGATTCTTCTAGGTGCTCCAGTTTCCTCCCATATTACAAAGACATGCATCTGTAGCATTTCTCTCCAGGCCTCCGCTGAAAACTGACTTGTTGCAAGTGGGACTTTCCCATTAAACAAATAATGCCCACATATCTTTATATATTAATAAAATTCTTTCCTCTCCAGTCAAAATAATTAATGGTACAAGACAGGGATGCCCTCTTTCACCATATTTTTTTAATCTCTATCTAGAACCACTGTTTCTTTCATAACACAAAAGTCTCTCTACCATACACCTGTCATATGTAATATTCATATACCTCTAACAGCTTTTACTGATGATCTAAATCTATATTTTTTGCTAAGACAAATCTGCCAAAAATTTTATATAACATTGATATTTTTTCAAAGGTTTTTAACTACAGTTTAAACCTATCTAAATTGGCTATTTTTCCTCTTGATTTTAACTATAGATTCTCTTGTCTCTTCCCTAAATCAGAAATTAAGATAAAAATTCTTTAAAATATTTAGGTATAACCTTTCATCATAACCCTACTTCTTTCTTTGAAGACAATCTAGCAAAAATATGCCCTAATATCAAACAGAACATTTCTAAATGGAAAACATTTAATTTTCCTCTGTTATCTAAAGACTCTATCATTAAAATTAATTTACTTTCTAGATTGCTATTTCAGTTTAATTCATCTAATTTAATAGTACATTTTAATTTTTTTCAGAAAATCATGGCCAAATTATCCAAGATTATATGGTCTGCAAAACCTATCAGGATCGGATATAAAAATTTAATTTATCCTAAGAGCCATGGAGGAATGGGCTTTCCAGATGTAAAACTATACTATGATATAATACATTCTAATAGATAATTACACTATTAGAGTATAAACCCAAATCAAACTCATGGAGTGGGTGAAGATCTAGTATAATCATTTATGTTAATCCCAATATAACCCTAGAGGTCTTCCTTTTTTCAATGAAGAAATTTGTAAAAAATTCAAAATTCATACATTTTTATCACACCAGATAAAAGTAATACAAAGTCTAGTTGAGTCAATTGGTCTAAAATTCATTTATGTTACTGCAACCAATCTATTTAAATCTTTATTTAAAATGAATAATCAAATGCTAAACCTTTCTAATTACTCGCATCTTATATATATCCTAGCTCTTTATCTTTATAGAAATCTATCAATTAGCATTAGCGAATTAATGAAAACTTTAAATTTACCAAATAAGTATACTGTAATACTAAAACAAATGAGAGAACTAATATCAAAATTTCTGAATGAGCTTAATATAACAATGATAATATATCATTATATCAACAGTTATGGAAGACTTTTGTATTGAGAAAGATGATATCCAATACTTACAAATTAATCTCATTTCTAAAATATCAAAATTCAATTATTTTTCTAACTATTGGTTTAAACTAAATCCATCAATTACATACAATCAACAAATCCAGTCTTTCACACTAACTTTGCAATTATTACCTATGAAAAACTCCAATACATACAGCTTATAACAGTTAATAATGTCTATCTAACTGCAGTCATTCTTAATAAGTTCTATTCCTCAATAGCACCGGACTGCTCCCTTTGTAAATTTCACAAAGCTGATTTATTACATATACTATGGAGCTGTAAAAGTTCTTATAAATTATGGTATTAACTGAAAGTAAATTAGAGAAGATAGGTTATGAGAAATCTACTCTGTCTTGGGAATTTGCAGTATTATGTATCCCCCCACATAGTTCAAATCAACAAGATATCCATATCTTAGTTACATTGTTTTCATAGATTAAACTCTTTATTGCCCAAAACTGGCTTGATAGATCAAACATTTCATGGGAGGGTTTTAAGAAAATGGCTGTTAAATATATAACAACACACAAATTGTATTTAGAGAGTCACATTAAACGCTCATATTATGAAATATTTTGGAAAAACTTTTTGACTGTATCTTGTAATTGATTTCCAAATTGCTATTATGGAAGATAATAATTAATCTTACCCATTCTTCTTCTTCTTTTGGCTTTTTTCCCAGTTAGGGGTCGCCACAGCGGATCACCTGTCCTCTCATGATTGGCAGTAGAGTTTTATGGTATCGAGTTGCCAGCCTGGTGCCCAACCTTCCACAGAAGGCACAGACTCATGCCTAGGGACAATTTGGAGTATATAATCCACCTACAGCATGTCTTTGGAATGTGGGAGGAAACTGGAGCACCCGGAGGAAACCCGCACAACCACAGGGAGGACATGCAGACTCAGCACAGAAGGCAACCCAGCAGAGGATTGAACTGAGGTGACAACGCTAACTGCTGCACTACCGTGGCCATTAATTTCTTTAAACTAGTTATTAGCACAACTTATGATGAAGCTTTCCTATTTTATGTTTGTATACATTATTAACATCCTCCTAAGAATTTTCTTTATGAAAAATCTTTCTCGGTAAGTGGCATTTATTTATTGTGTACATTAGTGTTTTGTATCTATTGTTTGTATTATTGTACAGCTTGACAAATTGTTCTTATTGTTAAAAGTTTTAAATATCAAATAAAGATATTGGAAAAAAGAAAGTGTTTTAAAGAAAATAAAATTCCATTTCATTGTACATGATTTAGCTTTTTGTTAATGGATTACCCTCAGTGGAATTCAAGACTTTATTTTATAAGACAGCCATGGGATCACAGGAAATAGAAATTAGTTGCTTAGGATCAGAAACTGCAAATAACAGACTTGGGTCCCCACGTACATAGACATACTTTAACCACTATACACTGTTGCTTCCAAGTTTTTTTATGTTCTCTGCCTGCTCAATGGAATTGCAGACAATACAAATGAAGAACATTTGTGAAATGCTTACAATGCCATTATCCATCATTATATCAAAATATGATACAGAGGTATGACCTGACATATAACTTCATTTTATTACCTTTTTAAAATTAAAATAGCCCTCCTGTCTTCAGTTAAGTTTGGTTCAGAGTTTACTAGTGCAATCAGTACATAAATAATTATTCAATATGTTAGAAATGAAATCCAGTATAAACCAACTTAATTTATTGAATGGATATGTTGATTTAACCTCTTATCAGGACAATGCTTGCCAACAGCTGCTGGAAATTGTAATCAAGTCTCTTACATGAAAGTAATCCTCCCAACAATGAACTTTCACAAGGATAATTTAAATACATTTATTCATAGTGCAATTACTTAAAAACACAGAGAGAACTATTTTCTATGCAGTTATATTTTCTTGATGTGTCCTTACTGGGTAGATTTTAATGAAGAAATGGTGAATAGACAGAGTTTTTAGATAAACTCAATATCTTTGAAAAATGAAGTGCTGATTACTTTCTTTTGGGAGAGGTACAGTTATCAAGAATCCATACAACAGCTACAGTTTCAGTGGCCCTAGCTCATAAACATTGAATATAAAGATATTTTATGAACCCCTTTGCAATGTTGGGACATTAGAGAAAAATTCTGCAAATGTGAGAGACAGCATAAGAAACAGGCTTACATTGTTGATGCATCTTCCCCCTCACTGTCAGTCACAGGCAGTAAGATAGCAACAGCTAGCAGTATGGATCAAACAGAAGAGAAGCTAAAACAGAGAAGGAAGGAAAATGCAGGAGGCAGGTAAAGAGAGGAGAGAAAGATGATAGCCTTATATAATGAATTTCTTGATAACATGCCCAGTCCTACCTAAAATGTGGGGAAAAGCAAGGAAGACTTGATTAAGTGTGGAGAGTGTTTCCAGATGACATAAAAGGTGTGAGTTGTAGACGCTGCCAAGAAGACACCTTTCAACAAAGTATTTTTAGTATGAGACACTGTTTTTTTCTGTGGC
Source organism: Protopterus annectens (assembly GCF_019279795.1). Lineage (NCBI taxonomy): Eukaryota > Metazoa > Chordata > Ceratodontiformes > Protopteridae > Protopterus > Protopterus annectens. Next base: position 258,492,277 of record NC_056736.1, on the reverse strand, counting down.
AAATTGTGGATGAGGTCATACCTATACTTTCAGAAAACAATTCATCTGGATGTGAAAATGCATTGAGGGAGCGAAAACTCTTAGTTTGGTTAGCCACTTAAGTACAAGTAATTTCTAGAACAGTGTAACAAGAGCTACTGTGCACAAAAGGAAAGTAGAAAGAAGCTGCTGTTATGACAGGACAGGTGTTTTCATAGTGTAATATTTTATATCTACTGCATAATTTAAGGCTGTTTTTAGTACTCCTTAAAAGCTGCACAAACAGAGGCGGATGCATGCCTTGGGTAACACTTATTAGTGATGATGCGCTTTAATGAGAATCAGAAAATCAGTAGTGGTTATTCTCAATAGGTGCAGAGCCAAAGGGCACTGAGGAAGGCAATCAGTAAGGCAGACAGTGCTTAATGCCCTGTAATGAGATATATTGATAAGGAGGGATCATATGCCTGATGTATCAAATGAAATTATTAATGTTCTGTCATCAGTTCCACAGGATGTTCTGCCTGCTCCAGATGCTCAGCAGAAAGAGCAGTTGACATGCAGTGCTATGAAGATTGGTGACATGAATGACATGCAGTGCTACGAAGATTGGTGACATGAATGTGGAATGTTGGTAACATGAATCTAATCAGCCAATTTGCCTGTCCTGGGCCCCTAGTTTACAGAAGGCTATGTGAACAGCTAAAACATTATAGCCATTTATTAAGAAATGAATGCTGATAGAGAGGAGCCAAACACCATGGGAAGAGTTGGGGCAGGGGAGGCTGCCCTGATCAACTTGCTGGGGGTATCAAACAGTGTGATAGCCTACAAGCTGTTATTAAGCAGTCTCCATCACATATAGAGACCAGGGGAGCCAGATGAGTGCGTTGCTTGAGGTACCAAACTCCCTTGCTACAACTCTGCAGCCAGATCTCAGAGGTACGTACTTATACGACTTATGCCTGAATGACAGATGGTGGGTATAATGGTCAGCACTATGATAACTCATCTAGCAGGAATACGAGCTAGCAAGGGGCTAGTGGAGGGCCATGGTAGTGCACAGGAGTGTACAATAATGTATATGATGCTGAGCTGGAGAAGCCAGAAGGGAAGGATAAGGCCAGGCATAAAGGAGTTATTGTAGCGGATATTCTGAAAGGAATTTTAGCAAGGCTTAAGAGGATTTGCTGGTCAGATGCTGGCTGACAGTATTTTACAGCACTGCCTTTTTTAACTTACCAAAGAGTCTCCACAAAAAACAATGTAGCAGTTTAGTGAGCATAAACAAATAAGTAAATTAAATAACAAAACAAATGACTCGAGTAACAAAAGTAACTATAGCAATTACAAGAACTTGCCATTTTACTTTCCCAGTGATGGCTACTTAAGTAGGAACAATGTTTACAATAGATTTGATACTATAATTTACGTGAATCACACATTTTCTAACAATTATTAATATACATGAGCTGCCACCTTATATGGCAAGAAAGGAATCTAGTTGGGAGGGGTGGAATGATTAGGTTATCCTGACTAGTTTCTAATGACAATGTGTGTTTATGGGAAGTTTTGAAAGAGCTGTTTCAAGAAAGAGGATATCTCTTGGGTCTGTTGATGAAAATTGGTAATACAATTATTGAGAAAAGGAAGACCTTATTTTCACCTATTATGAAGGGTAGTCAGGTTAAGAAAACTATGTAAGGTAGATCTGGTACTACAGGACACACTAGTGTGATGAT